>NW_024345601.1:12114278-12191709 GCF_902729225.1 Pteropus medius
TCTTGATCTATCGATGCTTTAGTGTAGCAGCCATGCAGGTTTTGTGTGTTTCTGGATCAGCTCTAAAAAATCACGATGTAAATTGTATGAGTATTATTATTAATGTACTAAATAGCAAGAGAAAGCATCCTAACATTTAAACAGTGTCTAAGGAAATCCTTTATTGTTCTTGATAGTTTATTTGGCACACTCACTAAGATATTGTTCTTCCACTGAATATTGATTCATCCCCAAAAAAGAAAACCACAACTCTGCCAACCGTTAATAGGTGAAATCTCTTTTTCCCTATTCTTTTATGGAAATCGTTTTTATATAGTAATCTCATGATGAACTAGACTGGACCATAAATTAGAAGTACTCACTAATCTCTTCTCAAATAGATTTCCCCTTATTCCCCAAACCCCCCATTACTATTCCAGATTTCTGCTTCCCTTCAAGTCTGGACTTCCGGAAGGGCATTATTCCTTGCCACCTGTTTATCTCACTCTTATCTGACTCCCACTCCCTCCTTTTCACTGACCCCTCATTATTACTAAGGGCACCAGTGACCTCCTGGTTATAAAAGTCAAAGGACACCTTTCTGTACCACTCAGTCACTGTCGACACTGCAGGTCACTCTCTTCATACTGATGCCTTTTTTTCCCTCTCTTGGCTTCTCTGGCATTCTTGATTTTCCTATGACCTCACAGGTCATCCCTATTCTGTCTCTTTCAGGCTTTTTCTCCTCTACCAGACCTCTTAAAACTAAGAGTTATCTAGAACTACGTCCTGACATCCCTTTTCTTTCCCTCTATATGCCATGCATTTTATCCATGATGCTTAAATTCAATCTATATTTATGATTCTCAGATTTTTTTTTTGTGCATGTAAGCTACACCTGGAGAAAGGGTAAAGACTTCAAATCACTTAATTTTTTTCTATGTGAAATTTCTTCTTCTATAATCACTCTCATAACAGCCTCATGCACTGTAATGATGATAAAACAAATAAATGAACAGAATTTTAGTCAGAAAGCAAGATATACTGTAGTGTCAATTAGAAGTGAAAGACCTTGGCAAGAAACTAAGTACTGTCCCTTATTTGCTATGTAACCTTAGACAAGTCACATCAACTTCTTGGGCTCTGAATTTTAAAGGACACAGGTATGGTTTAATGTAGTTTTAATAAAAGGTTAAATGTGAATTTTGCCAAATGGTGTTTCATTTTCAATGTCTGAGCACCTCCTTACTTGTTTGGAAGTGGTATATAAGGGCAACATTAAAGAGAAAAATTTCCTATGGAAAATAAAACAATTCTGAAAACTATTTACCCCAGCAGTTTTCCATTTTATTTCATTTATTGTCACTTAAAACTTTTAGTAGAGAAAAAAGTGGCCTTGTTAAAATGAATGAGGCAAGTGTTAGCTTAGTATTAGCTATGGGTAGTATCAACAGTGGGAGAGATATTATGTTACAACTGAGAAAATTTTCAGGTAGAAATTGCTGAGTGGGTTAAAAAAATGTTGTCAACGGTAGATTTATGTTTTAGGGGACTTTTCTGTTGCCCCCAAAATATTTTATATGCAGAGCGTGAGAGTTTACAGGTCAGCAAGGCGGCACTGCACCTTTCTGGTAGAGGAAACATAGGAAAAAAGGTTTTAAAAAGGTAATAAATTATATTTCAGCAGAAAGTTTTGTTTCAACTCTGGTAAGCTGCCACAGGAACTCTGCATAAATCCTGGGAAAACCCTACGCCATAACACAGTAAGGTTCGTGCCAGTGGCGTGCTGGTAAATATTGAAAAGGTCATTCCTCTGGGGGTTAGGGGGAGCCTCATTTATAGTGTTTGCTGATTTTCATAGTGTAAATATTCCCACTATGGCCAATTTCAAGCTACCAAGTGATGATCTGGACGAAGAGTTAAGGAAGAGGTAAACAGCAGAACCTCATTATAGTGATCACACAGAAAATAGTCGTAGACTACCTCGAGAGCCCCGATAATAGTAAAATGTCTAAAATAATCAGGTGGTGGTGAGTTCTGGGTATTTTGTTAATCTTTGTTTTTAATATAATTTCTTTAATTGCCAAGTTAATGTAACTTACTGTTAAATAGTGGCTGTGTTTAACAACTGGCTCACGGAATCTCAGAAAAATTAAAAAATAAGTTCCTATGAGCTAGTATGACCAGCTCCAGCTCCCCATTGGTTTGTGCTCAAAGAATAAAGAAAAATTAATATTAAAATATGCTTAAGCAATATTTAATTACAGTTGAGTTTTGAGATGTGAACACTTTGCTTTAGTGTTTTTTAAATTTGTTAATTTCTAGACCTCTATGTTATCTATCAACAGGTAAATTAAAAAGCAGTGATTAAAATCATCAGATGCTAGATCAATAGATGATAGTTTTCTGTAAATTTTTGCAAACTGAGTGTGAGATAGATACCTCCTTCTCTCAGAAAAAAAAAAGAAAAAAGAAAAAGATACTTGCTTATTGAATAACATTTTATGAACTGAACTATGTCCCCTCAAGATTCATATGTTGAAGCCCCAACATATGTGACTGCATTTAGAGATGGGGCCTTTAAGGAGGTAAGTAAGGCTAAATGAGGTCATACAGGTGGGGCCCATATCTGACTGAACTGGTGTCCTTATAAGGAGAGGAATAGACACCAGAGCTCGCTCTCTCTGGGGAGGAATACAGGTCAAAGACTATGTGAGAACTCAGCAAGAAAGTACCCTCTGCAAGCCAAGGAGAGAGGCCTCACAGAAACTGCTACTACTGGCACCTTGATCTTGGACTTCAGCCTGCAGAATTGTGAGAAAATAATTTTCTGTTATTTAGGCTACCCTGTCTGAGATATTTTGTTACAGCAGCCCAGGCAGACTAATACAACATGTAACTAATGTAATTACATGCAATTCCACAGTAGTAACATGATACTTAGATCTCATGCTTTATCACAGCATCATGAGAAATTCCTTCCTGTCTGCTCCTCTGCTTGATAAACTTCTGCTTAATCATATAGGTCAAGGATTACCACCTCTGGGAAGCTCTCCTTGGTTTCTCCAAGTATGTGTTGGCTCTTCCTCCCCTGTAAACAGCTCTCTATTACAATGATGATCATAGTATTTTGTCCCAACACAAATCCTTTGTAGAAAAGTAGAATACAATGAGAAATTAAGATTCAGCATGCTATCTACCTATGCTGCCTATATGTTAGCCACTAGCTACATCTGGCTGTTTACACTTAAGTTTAAATAAAATAAAATAAAAAACTCAATTCCTCAGTTGCATTAGCCACATTTCAAATACTAAATAACCACTTGTATAGGTGGCTGCTGCACTGAACTCTCAGACATGAACCCTTTCCATCACTGCAGAAAGTTTTATTAGACAGAGTTGCACTAGACTATAAGCAATTCAAGGTGGAGGGGAGAAAGTGCATCTTTTGAGGCAGTTATGTTTTCTAAGCACCTAGCCTAGTGCCTGCTATACAGTAGGAATTTAATAAGTATTAGTTGAATTAATAAAAGAAAAAAATTAACACTACTTATTTGTAGCTACTTAAAGCATTCATGGTTCCTTAAAACTACAGAAATAAACATACATATAAATTTATTCTTATTATTGGCAAGTAAAAAACTAAAAGTGAGCAATTTTCATTTTCCCTGGGATGAGAACACCAACATCCATCATTAAGATATAATTATAGACTTCATCTCTCAGGTGTTAATATAGCAATCTATAGTTGTTAATTCAGAAGCACAATATCGATTCTAATTTATTTTTCTAGGTCATCTCTGCTCTATTGTTCTATAAGTGACCCTATGGACTCATTAAATCTTTCAGCATGATATTTATGCGACCCTATTTAATGAGTCCTTCAACACCTTGAATTCTCTGGATCTCATACCTATTATTTTTGTGGCAAACTTCTGAGTTTAATTAATCTTTTTCTTCATGGACTCAAAGGAGATCATAAAAAGGTCATCCAGCTCTGCTTGCAGACAGCCTCTTTGTCGCCACATCTAAAGATATTCAAAGAGACACACAGTACCCTGCGGGAATCTATGGTCATCCCTCAGTATTCCCTGGGGATTGGTACCAGAACCCTTTCCCCTCAAGATACCAAAATCTGTGTGGGGATGCTCAAGTCCCTTATATAAAATGGTGTAGTATTTGCATATAAGCTATGCACATCCTGCCACATACTTTAAATCATCTCTAGATTACCTATTATACCTACTACAATGTAAATGCTATATAAATAGTTGCTATACTATATGGTTTAGTGAATAATGACAAGAAAAAAAGTCATACATCTTCAATACAGACACAACCATGATAGGCCTAAGTATATAGGATATGTCAGCAACACTGTTGACTTTTAAAAAATATTTTTATCTTCACTTGGTTGAATCTGTGGAGGCCGAATGCACAGATACAGAGGGCCAATTATGTTTGCATATTCTTACTTTCAGAAACCTTTCTTTGTTTCTTGTTTAAATCTTTCATAATTTAGCCCAAAGTAGTTCCCTTCACTCTAATTCTATAGCAAAAGGAGAATAGGGTCATCTGTCATATGCTCTGGAGAAACTCCATCCTGTGCTATGACTGAGATTTAATACAATGTAAAAGGAGATGTTTTTCACTCAATATGTTCTTTTAGATTACCTAGTAACCTCAGGGGTAAATACTAGGTAAATATTATTTAAATGAATAAATAAAAACCATGAAAATGATTGCTTATCAAATAAAAATAGACCTTGGTGCAAAACCCAATGTGTACGCTAACTCCTTTCTTGTCTAATTCAGTCCACAACTTTTCAAGTGGGAGAGGTGGGCTTTAGTTAACAAGGATACTGTTCTAGGGCTGGCGAAAGAGAAGGATTTAAGAAGAGAGAGTAGAGAGAGGAGTTGGAGGGAAGACCTCAAGGGAAGGAAACCCATTTAGTCTTTGGTTTGAACTTGGCACCAACAACATAAGCTGAATGGCATGTGAGTAGAGAAGAAGGGAAGGAGGAGGAAAGTCAAAGTTGGGAGGAGGCGAGCATGTCTGTCCTCAATCCTGATGCTTTAGAGCAACCACGGATAGAGAGGGTTGTGTCAAAATCCTTTGAACCCACTCGTGCAGACTGCAGTATGTCTCAGAGTCTACTCCTCTTCTTGGCATTGCTTTCCCACTGGATGTGATAAACATAGAAAACAGCTGCCAGTGTTGGCTTCCTGGAGGTGAGTCCTATTTTCACAGGACTGGAAACCTTCTAACATATAGTCCTGGGAGATGTTCTTCTCCAAGATATTTGGTAAAAACAAGTGATTTTTGAATAACTTGAATATCCTGCTTATGATGTTTAATTTCTCTTGCTGTTGTGACCCGTTTGGGGTCTAAATCTCTGGCAAGATTTGGTTGTGATCTTGTGGAGGCTGGGGTGCACTACTACCAAATGAAACAGTGTTTGGTATATGGGACGAGTGTTTATCCCTTCTAAACACTCAGAGATCTGCATCCTTCAACAGAGAGGCCAGTAGTCTCTCCATTTTACAGATGAGTATACTGAGGCACAGACAGAGTATCCTTAGTGCTTGCCTATCCCTGAAATGTGAGATAGTAATATCACATCCCTGACACCAACATTATAAAATCATGGCTTCAGATATTTACTGAGAAAGCTGAAGGACACAATACACGGGATCCTTAAGGTTTAGTACTTCTTGTCTGACCTTAGTAAAGTTCATTATCTTTTTTGAACCTTAATTCCCTCTAGTGCACATGGTGAGAATAAGAAGATAATACATATAACGTGCTTTGAAGGTGCTTGGCAACATATAGTAAGAGCTCAATAAATGATAGTTGTTATTGCTTTTATTATTTGTCAGTGAAAAAAAAACTTTAATTTCCTTCTATGGCCTTGAATTGCTCTTTATTATTTTAATGTGTGTAGAAACTATGTTTGTTGCTATTTTGAGCTCCCTATTGAAATTGGCATAGCCTAGAATAAAGCAGACACTTAATAAATATTTGGCATAAATTTGTAATTTTCCAATACTATACCATCAGTATTTTTAGAAATTGTCATTTTCTATAAATAAAGGTTCATACATACACAAATGTGCAAATATCCTTTTTTGTTTGTTTTAAGTTTTGCTCTAAATGACTTGTATTTATTAAAAAATAGAAGTTAACAAGGTTAACTTCACTTATCAATTTCTAACTGATAACAAGGAATATATTTATCATCAATGAGGTTTGCGTTCACAAAGTTAAAAGTGTGAAATTTCAAACATTTACATGATGAGTATTCTTGGAATCAGTCCTATAGTATAAAAATCATTCTTTTCTGGCAAATATGTGATGGCCTTTTATTCATTAATTTTGTTTTTAACTGCAGTCTATCAATGGAGATGTTGAAGGTGAGGAAGAAACATTTGAGAAATATTAAACTTGGTACAAAATGTACTTTTTATGTATTGCTATGAAAAAAGAATTTTTATTCTTTTTTAAATACAAAATACTGTTATTTTTTTCTCTTTTTGCAATGAGGCCTATTTTTCCTTGGAACGCGTAAAATAGGTTTATTTTTATGTTGCCTTTTATATGTGGGAAGCTAAGAGTACCCAAGTAACTATGTGATTAAAGATTTTTTTTAATGTACAGGTATTGTGAGAATATCTATCTCTTTTGAAAATAAAAATTTTTGCTTAGCAGGAAGCTCAGTTTATATTCCAAAAGGAATATAAGTTGTAAACCAGCCATCACAAGCCCAATAAAACACAGGACAAAAATGTAACATTTACATCCCTATTGCATTTGTTTTGAAAAACAAAACCCAAGTCATGTTTTCTGAGCTCCAATGTCATTTATTTCCTCTGAGAGAATTGGTAGAATTTTACTGTCATAGGTAGAATTTAATATTCTACCTATGACAGTAAACTTTTCACAGAAACTCTCAAAAGTACCAGGGCAGTAACGAGTATACGAACAAAACAATCCAGTGATGCTTATAATTGGTGATTTAAGAGATAGCCTAAACATTTATAGCCAAATGAAGAAGACATTTTCAAGGTCTCCCTGATGCCTTTCTGGAGAAATCAATATTACTCACCCTTCCTCTGCCCCAACTTCCCAGTTGAGCTTTATCACAAGGTTACTACAGAAACAAGATCGTCACTTTGGGAGGACATGAACAGAATTCATAGCTAAGTTGTGGCTTTGCTCTCAAATGACATTTTCTACCTCTCTCTTCCTAGCATTGCAGTCAGAAGTAGAAAATAAAAATGATGATATCAAAGGCTCGGGATTAAGCCAAAAATTAACATATAACAAAACACCATGAAAGCAGCTAAACACTATTCTTTAAGCTAGGAGGTAGGAATGTACTAGATCCCTGCTTGTTAAATGTGGTCCATGAAAATGTGGCAGCAAGACTGAAAAGAAAGAAAGAGAGAAAGAAATGCATATCTCAGGTTCCATGCAGACCTCTTGAATCAGAATCTGCATTTTCATAGGCTCTTCAGGTAATTGACATACTCATTAAAGTTTAAAAGGCATTGACCTTGAACATTATTGTGTGTGGTAACTGATGTAGATGAAGAGGAAAAATTTACAGCTCTTTCTCAGTAAAGTTGTTTTCATTAATTCTTCAACATGTTTCTAAACTGCACTTCTTCACAGATCAATGTGTTTGAAGACAAAAAACATTGTAAGCCTCACTGTAGAACTCTATGCTCAATACATCAGAATACAAGTTTGCTTTCTTTATAATCACTATAATGCCTCTTTTCTCCCTGAAATGCATACCCATTAGAATGGCACAGGTTAATTTTCTTATTAGCAAAAGGAAAACAATAGATTTCATGATGCGCCTCATCTAGCAAGTTAAAGTTATCTCTACTTTTCAAGTTTCATTTTGCTCCAATCAGCAGCCGTTGGCCCAAGCATCCCTATTAGTGAGGTATTTTTAAGACCTCTTGACTGCAGAGAATCAGGGAATCTTGAGATAAGCCCTTAACTCAAAATATCATATGGGAATAAAATGACTTTTGTTAGATTTTTAAAAGGAGGAGTATGGTAAACTGAGTGGAGTGGGTCAAGAAGACTCTCTGAAAGTTAATTTAATCCCATTGGATTTTAAGATAATAAGATTGTGGACATCAGCGCTGTGAGAAGTAGTAATTTAAAAAATGTTTCAAAAGAAGGAATAATAGTGTGAGTGTAAGAAAGATCAAGGTAAAAAAGGAAGCCAATTTTTCAAAGAGAAATAAAAAGAAGAAAAAGGAAGAAGACAATGTGGAAGAATGGGATTTGCGTCACGAAGAAAGAGAACAATGATGAAGAAATAAGTACCAGAGGAAGGAAAGATGAGGAGTATATTGTGGATGTGGCTGGGAACTAGAGCAGGAAAAAGATGGGGATGTAGAGAAAGAGTGAAGAAAAAAGGAGCAAATCCATGATGCCTGTAAACTGGATGGCCACATGCCACCCTTCTCTCAAAAGCGACCCCTCCCATCCAGTCCTACCTGGCCGGAAGGATGGTGGTCACCACTTGAGAGCTTGAGGGTTGGGGGGAGTAAAGTTGGGGGAAACAGAGGGATCCTCATGGCAAGTTTCCGACAAGAATGAGGAGGAACCGTCCCCCTGTGTGGAAAAAAAGGGAGGCTGTCATTTTTGTGGCAATGAAATTGATTTCTAAGTCATTTGTTGTTTCAAATTATTTGCCTGGGGGCTTTCTTCAAGTGCCTTCTAGAATGGAGATTTAAAACCTCCAACTCCTTTATCTATTCCAATACTTCCTACCACAAATGCAATGGAATTAGCAATTGAATTCTTGGTTCTTCCCTATCCCATGTAGGAACAGTTGTTAAACATGTTTGCAACTATTTCTTCTGAGAAATTCTCCACAAAATCCTACTACTGTCAAGAAACCTGAGAAAAGATTGTATTGAATTAGTGACAGCGTTGAATAATGCAGTCCAATGAGTCTGGACTTAATGGCTTGTACTTTTCCCTCTCAAAGAGAGAGAACTATTTTTTTAATCCATAGAGTTAATTTTGTTAGCCCTCTACATAAGTGACTCATTCAAGAACTATGTATTGAGCACCTACTATGTGCCAGGCATTGTTCTTGGGCACCTAGAACTCACAAGCATCACTGAGCCAAAGAGTCAAAGCCCATGCCTTCATGGAGTGTACATTCTAATGGGAGGGACCAACATCGAATGACACACTTAAGAAAGAAGTAAATGACCTAACAAGATAAGTTAATAAATACTACAAAAAACAGAAAGTAGAGCAGAGTAAAAGGGAGAAGAGATGCCAAGGATGGGAGAGTGGTGCAGGGGGTTCGCAAATTTAAATAACGTGGTCATGGAAAGTCTCTTTGAGAAGACAGATTTGAGCAAAGACTTGAAAGACGGGAGGGAGTTGCCCAAGCAGACCCTTGGGAGATAAGCATTCTGGACAGAAGAAACAGTCCTTGCAATAGCCCAAGATGGGAGGGTCCTGGCTTGTGGGGGCCTTGCAAGGAGCCCAAGATGGCCAGAGCAGAGGGTAGGTCGATGAGGAAACAAAGAGGGTATGCACCAAAGTGGGGTCAGATCATGTTGGACCTTGGAAACTTTTATTCTGAGAGAGATGAGAGTCATGAAAGGGTCCTGATCAGTCCTCGTTTATGTTCTAAAAGGATGACTCTGGCTGCTGTGTTGAAATAGATTGTGTGTCGGTACACATGAAAATGGGAAGACCAGTTAGGAGGTGATTTAGAAATCCAGGTAAGAGATGGTGGTGGTTTTGGCTAGGGTAGTTGTGCTGCAATTGGCATCTTAACAATTATAAATACAGCTTTATAATATTTTGCAAGTCCTAGGGGTTTTTTAGTTCCACCTAAAACAAAGAGCCAGTAATAAATTTAAGAATTGCACAGCTCACTATGTATTTTCCCAAACCTAAGAACTACTTTTTAAAAATATATATAATATGTAAGATTCGAAGAAAAAGGAAAGATAGAAAAACCAAAGCTAGAACACAATATATTTCCTATTACTTAAATGTCACCGAAATATGTCCATGATGTTGGCTACCCTTTTACACACAAATTTCCATATACTAGCATAATTAGATAGGAAAAATCCATTTTAATGCCAAAATGATTAAACACACTAAGCTTTTCTCCAATTGTGTAAAGTCGTTTGTGTGTGATGGTCATAGAGGGTATGTAGTGAAGAATCCATCCAAACTAACAGAAACATCATGAATTTTTCTATCATAGATCATTCATTAGCAAAAGTTAAAACCACTTCTATTGATAAGACTCTTTGAAATATGAAAATATTATTTGAGCCTTTATTTCAGCTGCAAAGACTGCTTTGTTAAAATTGAAGACTATTCTCAGCAAATGGTTATAATAAACACAGAAGACTTGTTGTGTTAATTGATTTTTGAAAATGTCTAAGCAAGACTCCAAGTAGACCTGTTATGTTAATTTGGCCTTAGACATAATACATAGAAAATAGAGAATGTGACTCTTGCTCTTAGAAACAGCTTTTTCCTATTTTGAACTGAAAATTTCTTCAGCATTATTTTTCAGCCCAGTGGTTCTGCATTTGCCTTTTGCAATAGCCTTTTGTCTAGTGTCCACATGCTGCTTCATCAAATATTTCAAAGCATATAAGAAAATCCTTTTTGGGTGTTCTACAGGTAAGTATTTGAGTTTGGTCATCATTCTCCTTAAAATGTTGAAGGCCATAGTAAAATCAGGAAGTGGTTCTCTGAGATCGATTAAATTTTACATTTTCTGCTTTAAAAAATGTTTATGGTATGTGTGTTTGACTATTTCATTATCCCAGTCAAAGCAGGACTTTAAAAACAAACTAGAAATATATTAGGAATAAAATTTCTATTTAGTATTGGCAAAATTATATAAATGATGCACAATGACAGGCACACAGAATAGAAATATAAGTAAACCCAAAACATATTGTGGGTCAGCCATGGTTGTGTGGACATTTTTGTTTATGATGGGTGGGCAGATGAAAGTCAATGGGATTAAAGTCCATCTCATTCTTTTCCTGATGTTAACCTCAGCTCTTGCTGGGAAGATCGAACTCCACCAACACATACACATGGTACTCTAGCAGGTGGTGAGTATTTTCTTTGGATCCCCACTCCCACCACCCAATACACCTATCACCATACTCTTACATTTTCTCATCCTTAGGAAACAAAGTAAGGACAAAAGAGGGGGAGGGAAGTTAATAGGTATTTAAAAAGGGGAAGAATCAATAGCATTCCTGGAAATCTCAGTTCCAATTTTGTTTAAATCTCAAACTCATTTGTCTTACAGAGGCCAGTAGATAATAGAAATCCATAAACCATTCTGGAGAATACCATGTAGGCCTAAGGGGAAGCCACTTCTCAGTTCTAAAGATTTGTTTCCATGTTGACTCACTGTAATCATATAATCTAATTTTAAAGATAAATCAAATGTTTCTTTAAATAAGAACACTTCCAATTTTTCAATAATAGTATGATGGTTTGGAATGTGCCAGCTTGGCTAGACTGAACTACATTTCCCAGAATTCTCTTTCTGTATCTTTCTAGTTACGGTGGGTTTCAAGAACTGGAGGGTTGATGAGGGAGGAGACAGCTATTGTGTAACAAACCTCATTATTGCTGATCTGCTGACTTCTCTTGATGGCATGAAGCAGCAACTGGGCCTGTAATCATTTTCCCTTCTCCATGAATATTTAGTTGTTCTGATTCATAGGCCAAGAGAGTGTGTGTGTATATGTGTATGTTCAGCTCTGTTACAAAGAAGCTCAGCTTCTGCAATTTATTCAAACCTGTCATGATCATCCCTTCTAGACTGCCCACCTGCCAGGATCAGCATTAGATGGGGGAACAGCCTTGTGGAGATTGCACATCCAGGCCCTACAAATGAATGAGCCAATTCCCTGATACACAGATGCGGTGCTCTCTCTCTCTCTCTCTCTCTCTCTCTCTCTCTCTCTCTCTCTCTCTCTCTCTCTCTCTCTCTCTCTCTCTCTCTCTCACTGGTTCTGCTTCTCTAGTTGAACCCAACTGATATAGATGTTAACTAATTCAAACATTTTAGAAACATTATATGAGAATTTTCTATTTCTGGTAATGGCTGATTAGATTATTTGAACCATCCTGCCCTCTGAAAACAAATAAAAAAGCTGGATTTGATATTCAAACTATCTTCTTTAAAAAAACTTATGAATCACAAAAATTTAAAGAATGATCAGGTCCAGACTGCAGGGACATAGAACCCACACAGGTAATAAGCAGGAAAGCCACTTTTGTCCTGAGTGGCTTTCACTAATGCTGGAAATTTTTAATTCATTTTTTGACAACCTCATAGGATAAGGCGAAAACTCAAAGCCTGTGGCTTGCCCAGAATGAGGAATCTCATAGGAAAGCTCTTCTATAATAACCTAGGCATACAAATTGTAGATTTGAAAATTAAAAAGAACTTCTGGAAATAAAATGCAAAAGCCAAAATTAAAAATTCAGTACATAAGTTCGATAGCAATGTAAACTAAAAATTAGCATATTAGAAAAAGGACCAGAAAAAAATTGTCCAAAAAGTAGCACAGAGAGACAAAAAGATAGAAAACACAGAAAAGAATTAAGAGATAGAGAAGATGGAGGGTAAGAAGATCATTTTATATGTAAATAATGTGGTGAAAGGAAATTATTGGAAAATGTGATAGAAGCGATTTTGCTGACACGATAGCTGTTTTTTCAGAACCGATGAAAGTTATCCATGTAGTCCCCTCAAACACATATTTAAACACATTGTAGAAAAACAATATAAAGTATAAGAAAAAACTCCTAACTGCATGCAAAGGCGGAAAAATACAAGTTGTCATAAAAAGGATTACCCTAGGTTAACAGTTAACTTTTCAACAAGAAGTCAGAGGACAGTGAAATATCTTCAATAATAAAAAAGAACTGCCAACCTAAAATTCTATACCTTGTAAAAGTATTACAAAATGAAGGTAAAATAAAGACATTTTCAGTCAAAAATGAAAACAAAAACCCTAAAGAGTTTACCACCAGGACTGTATAAAAAGAACTTCTAAAGAATGAAGAAGATAATGACCCCAAATGAACAGTCTAAGACACAAGAAAGAATGTGCAGCAAATAAGCTTGTGAATATGTATAAATCTAAATGAATACTGACCATATAACACAGAATAATAATGTCTTATGGGTTTAGAAGTCTACAGAATGAAAATAAATTTCAACAATAAGTTCTAGTATTGCCTAGAAGGAGAGTAAACATATCTAAGTTTTGCCTTCAAGAAAATAATAAGAAACTATATATTTTTTAAAAAGGCTTTTTTTTTTTTTGAAAAAATGAAAAGGAAATTTCTTACACAGAGAAAAAAACAAACCACTGGATGGGTCGACCGGGACAATGAGCAAAATGTAGTCAACAAGCAACCAGTTTACACTCTGTGGTCTGGCTTCTATGAGAAGTTCCAATGGGTGCTGGCTGGGGGAATCCACATTTTCCCATAAAGTAGCAAAGAATTAGAGGTGGCAAAAGAATCATGCAAGAAAGCAGCTTTTACTTTAAATGCCCAAGTTACTCTCTTTCTCCTGGAACTCTGGAAAGGCAGGACTAAAATAGCAGCATTTAAGGTTCTGTCTCAGGGCCCAGTGGTAGGTCTGTCTGACAAGACTAACTTCACCCAGAGAAATGAGTCACTCAGCCTGTTACAAAGATGTCAGAGGGGAAATGAGGAAAATCAGGCTATATCTGTCTGGTTGAGGAAAAAAAAAAGAAAAAGCCAACATGATGAAATGTTCTTTGGCTACAAATTAAAATGCCCTAAAGCTTCCTGGAATTCTCTCTTGCTGATGAGCTAAATTAAAACAGAAAACCTCCATTCTAAGAAGCATCAAAGACAAATTAAGTGTCAGAGAAAAAGTACATTACACATTTATCGACTGTTTTATGAGGTTACTGAGACGGTTTATTAAAAAGTCCCCTCAAAAGATGATTCTTCTTGTAGTGAGAGCCTGTAGCTGCAAAGTGATCAATATGCATTGGAGTATTCACAGCAGATTCAGGGCAACTCCTAATTAATGATGTTTGAACATGTTAAAATAAATCCCTTTGAAATGTTCAGGACAAAGGCAGAATGTGCTCTTTATAATGAATCAATTCAGAGTCTAGCATCACTATAAAAGGTGTAGTTTCTCTCCACTGGCAGTTGGGTTCTTGAATTGTTTCTCATACCTTTTGTACAAACCCTTTGGCAAACCCAGGTATGGAAATCCCAAGGGAACGAATTATGACACTAAATTGAAAGACTGCATCCATCTTAAGAATTCTGCAGCTGTAGATTTCATAGAAAGACACACTTTGAACAAAGCTGAAAACAGCATAAACTCAGGGACTGAATCCAATATTTCACTGCTAAGGAATATGCCGCTGAATATTTCTCCAGAATATAGAACTCTACAGAAAAGGAGCTGAGTATTCTCTTTTAAGAGAATTTGTAACTTAATAAATTTTAGTGGGACTTATGGACAGGAATGCACAATGTAATTTTATGTCAAATTGAGGGCCAAAATATTTACCTATTGTATGAGTTGCCTCTAAGGATAATCTACTTCCATTTTCCCCCACACCCTTAAAAATTACATTAAAAAGGTATAGACTTATTGAATCTCTTTTTTAATGGGGGGAAAAAATGGACTTTACATGTGAAAAAGTCCATTGGTGCATGTCACAAAGCGGGACATTCTAAAGTAAACTTTCACATTGTGGCTGGCCAAATTTGGTGCCCTACCGAATATGTACCAGCAGGACAGAAGTTCTTGGTTAACATGGAAATAAAATGGATTTTTAACCTGGTTTTGATTTAGGCACATTGTCCTACAACTGTTCGGTTGCAGGGTGGTAAAAATGTTGGAAACTTGCATTGATCCTTCCAAATCATAAGCGCGTGGTTGAATAAAAGGTTTAAAAATTACACTTTGAATTAATCTTCATATACATCTTGCTCTAAATCTAGCCAAAATGCCTTGCCACAATAGAACTGTTGTTTTTCAGTAATTGGCTTTTAAAATTTCGCTTGTTAAAATTTTTTTATACTTGTTTTTTCACTTTTAAAGGAGTGGTTTGGTTACCAAAGGCTTGGAAAATTATAAAGTGTGACTGGGGTTCAGAACAACTCAAAATAGTAGGAGAAAATAGGAATATAAAAAGAGCTTCTTCCCTGTTTAGGAGAAGGTTAGGAACAATTATTATATTGGTTAGAATAAGTGATAAGAATGAAGAGGAAGTAAATGATTATATTTGACAATATGATGAAAGAAACTGACAAATTGGAAATAATAGGATGCCATGTAGTGTATATTTTTGCTGTAAGCGAAAGAGCCATTATTGGTTTCTAGTTAGAAAACTGCTTACCTCACCTGTAAAATACTTGAAGAAGGAACTCTATTCCCCTTGGTAACCCCTGGCAAAATTCAGCATACTTTCCTCTTCATGAGAAGATTGCAACTGTCTTTAACATTACCTACTATAGTGTCAACTCAATTTCCTTGCTCAACATTTAGTGATGAAAGAGTTCATAAATTTCTAGATGTCATAAAATCACTCTGCTTTCATATTTTTCTGAATGAATAGACTGACTCAGTTCACCTCTTTTATAGATACTGTTCGTCGGTTTCATTTCCTTGAGTTGCTCTTCTTTCTATTATGTTTCCGCTTTTGTTGATTTCCCTTATGTCTATGTCAGGGTTCAAAGGGCATTCCAATACTGAATATGAAGAGGGATTATTTCAAAGCCAGTGCTAATCTATTTCTGGTCCATATTCAACAATTACAGGACTGTGGATGACTGCTATGCTGGTCTTTCATTTGCCTGCATTTGCCTACATTTGCTATCCTGTGCTTTGATCTTTCCTTACATGACCTACACTTGATCTTACTGTTTTACTCCACTATCTATTATTGTTCCTCCTTATCATGGTTATCTCTCTTTATTAGTCATTGTCTCCTACAATATTAATAGTCATAATATCTTATTTTATTATTAAAGTTATGGTTCCAAAGTACAATATTTTAAGCCCTGAAGAACACTCTCAATAAATGCTTTAGTTTGACATGGAACCAACAATCTTCAAGGGCAACCTTCAAATCCAGGCACGATAAGATGGTCAGAAGAACAATCTCATGGATAAAAAGCAAAAGAGAAATCATAGTGGTTGCTATTTACAGTAAAAAAAAAATGAAGGCAATGGAACTACTAAAAATTTATAGAAAAACTTCAGATCTCTTTCCAAGGAGCCAAAAAATATGAAAAATTGCTATAAATATGGTAGTAGCACACATTATTTATTACCTACCCAGTTGCTATCTCTGTTTCTTTGATTAAAAAAAAAATAGTTTAGTTCAGGTACCTCGTGACCATGATGAATTGAAAAGAAGCTGGACTCCCTTTACCTTTTTGAGTGAGTCTTAATTACTCTAAGTCAATCATGAAAATTACATTCTCATGTACATTACTTTAGGAATGGGCATACGACAGAATTCTAGCCAATGAGAGAAAGCCTACTGGGGATATTTAGGATGGAGTTCCTCAATCCTATAAGGGGTTACAAGGTAAAGACATTCCTTTTTTTGCCTTTGAATAGTTTTATGTAGGATTGTGACTCATGGAGCTATGGAAGCCATCTTGCAGCTATTGGTTTACCACCTGGGGATGAAAGGTAACAAATTGAGATGGCATTATTGATGAGGTCGTTGAGTCACCAAATTAACCATTCCTTAAGCTGCAATATCTCTGAACTTCCAGTAACGTGACTTGCTAAATTTTATTATTGTTTAAACCACTTTTAATTGGAATTTCTGTATAGTTGCTGCTGAATGCATCCTGACTGATAAATTGTCCAACAGTTATTAGTTATTAATTGTCTAACAGTTATTAGGGCTTTCTGTATAGTTGCTGCTGAATGCGTCCTGACTGATAAATTGTCCAACAGTTATTAGGGTCTGGTTATATCCAATGAAGCAGTTTAAAAGGTGTTTCAATACCTACAAAAGTTGATTTTAATCATGACGATGACCTGGAGCACTAACATAAAATCTTTATAGGGTTATTTATGCTGACAGTTATGTAATTTAAATACATTCGTGATTGCATTTTATCAATGAGTAAAGTTGCTGGTATTTTTGGACCAAAAACAAAAACAAAGCAAGGTAAAATATTTCCCAAGAGATGTTTTTTAGAAATATAAAATCTTGCTAATGTATAAGCTAAGTATACAATGTCAGTGTTCAAAGTAATGATATATTTTAATTCAGACAGCATGAATTGAAATTGTAAGTATTTCAATATATCGCCTTGGACTGATTATTAAGGTGTTTCTTAAATTTCAGTCAAACCTGCATCTTCTGCTTCAAACATTTGAGCATTTTTAAACAATCAATCCAAATGGAAAGTACAGCAAATTCTAAAAATATGTTAAAATTTACTACACTTTAATAATTCATAATAAACCTGATAGGGTGACTAAGAATATTTAAATTGTACATGTATTTGAAAAACATAAAAGTTAGCATATCTAAGTAATAACTCTTAGATTTTCATTACTGCTTAAGAATCTATATTGCCAAGCCTAAAACTATAGGAGTCAAAAATATTAAATAAATGTCCTAGCTAATAAACATGAAAGAAGAGCAGAAATAACCACAAAAATATGTTTAGCATCAGCCTATAAGAAGTTTATAAGAAGTTAATCAATAAATGGACCATAATAAAACAAAACTAACACTTTTGAGCTTTGTGGGTTTAAAAAGTACTTTTTTGGAATAACAGTACCTTTTAAAGTAGATTTGAAAGTGCAGATTAAAGGACAGGCAAGTAAAGAGCACATTTTTCACAAACAAAAAAATATTCCTTGATAAATCAAAATGGATGGAATGTTCTAAAACTGAGATGCTATTTGCTGACTTAAAAGTGTTTGATTTATAGATATTCAGTTCATTTAAAGTTACTATTCATGAAACACTGATTTTGTCCAAAAAATAAGCACAAGTAATTTTAAAGTGGAGCCCCAATAAACTATTATTATAGGAGAAAAAAAGATTTTTTCCCCTGATTTATGAGAATATTTTGTTCGATAAAAACCAGAATCATATTGATACAGGACATCCTCTGCTGGATGAAGACTGCCATTACAATATTACATCAGATATTTAAAGCTGAAGAGGCTTAGCTAATTTCTCTAATTCTCCCTATCTTGTCAAGGGAGAGGGGCCGGGATGCTTTAAAAATACTTATGCCTGAACTACACCCCAGACCAATTAAAACCAAATCTCCGGAGCTGGGTTCTGTGTATATGCAGTTTTTAAACCTCACCAGTTTGTGACAAAGGCTTACTGAGTATTGCTAATAAAGGTTTTTCACCATCATTGAGAAAGATACATGAGTTTCACACGTGAGAACTGATCTGTGATTGTGTGCAAGGTACATGAAATAGAGAGGAGTTATTCAAATGAATGAAAAGAAAATGAAATTACTGTGTATTATCATCCAGTTTAGTTTACCTTGGGCTTTTCGTCCAGGATCTGCTGACGTATCTCCTTGTGTTTCTCTACAAGTTTTTCTTGCCTTTTACTTTGTGCCTCTTCTAACTATAAGAAAGTTACAAAGAAAGTTATCTGCATCCAAATGTTCAAGTGAATATTTTCAGAAAAAATTGAAAGCTGTTCAGATCTATGGCATACATTTAATTATTTCATACTCTGGTCAAAAACTGCCCTTACAGGTGTAGAAGACTGTTGGTAAGGGTTGGAGCTAGCTGATGAGTACACAGGAGTGAGGGTGGGGTGATCAATGGTTTATACTATTTATACTTTTTTGTTAATATTTGAAAATTTCCATATAACAATTAAATTTTTTAAAATAAAAAATAAAATGGCCTTTGGAGATTGTCATCTTTCTCTGCCATTGATGACAACTAACAATTCTTTTGGGGAATCTCCCATTGACATCATATTTCTGGGCTTCTGACTTTGGAAATGATTCCTGACGTCACTCTTGTTTTTTTCCTTTCTTCTTTTTTTTCTTTTCTTTCTTTCTTTCTTTCTTTTTTTTTTTAAATTTGAAGATCTAATTGGCTTTATTTAGTGATTCATGAATTGGGCAGCATCCCACGTAGCAACTAGAAGGGCACTCACTCGTGATGTCTATCTCTAAGTGAACCTTTTTATATACAGGTTTGCAATTAAACTTGCAGGAACATTGATTATGGAGTGCCTGCTCTGCGAAGCAGCTCTTCTCAGTGCTGGTAATAAACAGGTACAAGGAGGAATGGCATTTCCCTCCAGAGGCATACCGTGCTTGTCAAAGGTTCCCACAGGCTTTGCAAAGGGGAGAGGGTGTAACTGTATTAAAAAGAAATAACAGATAAGAAGAGATAAAATACTGCCATTTGCAACAACATGGATGGATCTCGAGATAATCCTGCTAAGCAAAATAAGCCAGACAGAAAAAGTTGAAAACCACATGATATCACTTATATGTGGGATATAAACCTAAAAGCAACAAACAGGGCAAACAAATAGAGACTCATGGACATGAACAGTAGACTAGAGGTTACCAGAGGGAAGTGGGGAGAGGGGAGGTAGATGGGATGAAAAGAGTCAAAGATGTGGTGATAGAAAGAAATTTAACTATGGGAGGAGAACACGCAATGCAATATATATATGACTTACTGTTGAATTGTACACTTGAAACTTATTGGATTTCATTAACCAATGTCACCATAATAAATAAAAATCAATTAAAAAAAAAAAGAAACAAGCCCCAAATGGAGTCACTTTTGTTAAGCCCCACCAAACCTAATTGCAATTTCAGCCTCTCCCAAGAATGGAGTTTTAAACCAATCAGTCTGGAATTTCCACCTTCAACACTAGCAGGTAATCCACCTGATAAAACCCACTGCCTTCCCCTAAGGGAAGGTAACTTTGCCTGTAATAATCACCTCTATAACTTCTGTGTCCCATCTGCCTGCCTATAAACCTTCCACTTTGTACAACTCTTCAGAGCAACTTTCTATTTACTAGATAGGATGCTGCCTAGTTCATGAATTGCTGAATAAAGCCAATTGATCTTTAAATTTACTCTTAATTTTTGTTCTTTAACAACCACGTACCCTCTTGATGTACTGCACCACCTCCTGGATGTACGACCGGATCATCTCCGTCTTTTCCCTAAAAGCAAATGACATCAACAGGCATCAACAAATATAAGAATCTCAGAATTCCAGATGAAAGTTTACAGAACTCTCAACATTCTTATTACTGCTGCAAGGAAGGTACAATACACCAGCTCTGGACAAAGGTCAGGTTCCACCCAAAAGCAAACTGTTTTCACTAAATGCTAAGAAGGCTGCCTGACATTAGAAGTGAGTATTTTGCTTTGTCCTAAGGGACATTCTTTACTCTGTCTTTATATAAAAGGTCCTTTTTTGAGTTCCACATTGAAAACCTTACAAAAGGGATCTTTTGAAAGGTTAATTTAGGAGAAATTTCACAGATGGGGCTTTATGGTTAAGAAAGATGCAGAATAAAATTAATCCTCAGGTAAAGGTGGAGGAGAAGGAGTTCTTTCTCCTTACTCTTCCATCTGGCTTTTGTCTTTGGATTTAGCTTCTGTTATCTTCTCCTGCCTCTTCTTATCCATTTTCTTCTTTAATTCCTTCTTCTCTCTGAAGTCAAAATGGAAGTAAAAGGGAAAAAAAGGCAAATCAAAAGTGTGTAGTTGTGTTTAATACATTTATATACACAAGTCCATTGTAATGAGAATTGAGGCTTACTTCTCACAGATTTCTTTAAGCTTCTTTAACTGATTGTTCTGACATTCTTCAGCAACATCCGTCAGTTTTTGAATAAGCTGGAGAAAAAAAATGCCAGTGTTCTGTTTTATATTATCATAAACAAATCACCCCTCCCTATGTTCCCCTAAACAACAGTATCTGTAGTTAGAAAATCTGTCACTGATGTTTAGCAATAGTTGGAATTGCCAGACATCTAACATAGGCGATGTCGACATAATTTAAAAACATATTATTTAGGTTTTAATATAAAATTCTTCTTCTTATCTCTTTTTAATTAAACAGGATTCCTTAGATTATTGAGTTAGTTACTGCAGCTTGGCTCAGCACAAAGACTAACGGTGTGGACCCAGATTCTGGTCCCCACTCTAAGACTTATTCAAATTATGATTTTGGTCAAGGGGCCCACATTTTCAAACCTGCATTTTCTTCATTGTAAATGAGATTATCAATGCCTTTATCTTTTGGAGGAACTGTGAAGCTTAAAATAAAATGAGTATAATACAAATGTGAGTTATAATCAACTGTAAATTATAATTCTTCGTTTCCAGCTATATCATCCATTGTTTAATTGCTTCATAGATGATAGGAGTTACCCATCTTAGAAATTGATGTTTGTGTCGTTGTGTGATTGACTTCCAAAAGACATCAGAAATTCTCTTCTGTGCTAGCATTGAACTTTTAGTGGATCACTATGAAAGCAATTATTTTATTTGCTTGCATCTATTTTCTTATCAAACCAAGCTTCAAGAGGGCAACAACAGTGTGTTCGTATCTTTGGCCTTTCGCACAATTCCTAGCATTCATTAGGTGATCAATAAATGCTTGTCAATCACGAGAGGGTCATTTTACCCTCTAATCCCTCCTCTTTCTTTATTCCAGGTGTAACCTTCTGCCATTGCTCAGGCAGCAGTAGCAACTGGACTCAACCCTTCTTACTTGACACCAAATGGATGGTGTGGATGTCCTATGAAAGGCTGCACTGCTGTTCCCTAGAGATGGAGACTCAGATATAGCAGTGTGAATTGACCAGTTTTATATACGCTGTAGCTACAATAGTGACAAGGCAATATAATTGTAATGTCCGTAAACTTTCATCGATAATTCATACATGCAAAGCACAATTTGAAGAGTTTTAAATGTATTAGTTTATTCACTTCTAAGAGTTGCCTTATCAGGTTGGTGCTAGTACCTCCATTTTACTTATGAAAACACTGACACGCGGGGCTCAAGTTCTTGGCTTAGGGCCACAACGGTAGTAAGTGACAGAGCTGGGTACAAACCCAGACAAATCAACCTTATGTTCTTCACCACTTTCTCATGCTGCCTTTTCATTATGATTTTAGAAATTGTTTGATAAAAAACCTTTCTTATCTAAGAGAATAAAAGAAGTTGAGGGATAAATTTTCTCACAGGATTACAATAAAGAATCCACATTAATTTATCATGAACATGAAATCTGATGCATTCATCTGTGAAGTGGATTAAATCTGAACAAATATTAACTGGGGCTTGGGCCAGAAGAAAATCTATTTGATCATTCAAAAGAGATTGCCTGGTCATAACCATCGCAATTAAAGAAATCATGAAATATTACAGTGTTGTAGTGCCATTTATCAAGCTGTCTAGATGTTAAATTTGGTGTGCAAAGCCTCTGGAAATTTCCTTGAGGATCCTGCAATGCCTCTATTCAGTACCTTTCTTTCCCCAGAGACCTTTATTTTCCCCCATTCACCCCAAGGCATTACAGAGAGTTATCCAGGGATCTCCAACCTTGGCTGCAACATTAGAATACTTAGGGGCAACTTCTTAAAAACGCAGATTCCAGGGCCTGTTCCTAGGCCTGTGAACTCCAAATGTCTAGGGGCAGAGCCTGGGAATCAGTATTTTCAAAATCTTGGATGATTTGGATACTTTGAGGGGATCTATACAGACCATTGTTAAATCGTCCAGCAACATTTTTGAATTCAATGGTATTCATATTTCTGTTCCCATGTTATCATCTCTATTATTCATCTGACTCCAGAGGATATTCTTATTTTCTTGATTATGTCAGAACCTGGTCACACTTACTGCTTTTCTTACACCACTGCCCTCATCCCCAGCAACGTCAATATCCAGTCAGTGAAGCCACTGAGCCTGAGATCTCACAGCCCTTCTACCCACTCATTTTTATTTTGATCTGGTTTTAGTCCCCATACGACTGCCAGTACCACACTTCCTCAAGGTTCCACAGGAGCTCCCTGCCTCCTGCATCCCCTGGCCTTCCTCTTTGGCCCTCCCTCAGACCATCTGCACTTACTCTTTACTCTTCTAGTTCTCATTTCTCTTGATAGAAGAACTAGTTCTCATTTCTCTTGCTCCTAGAATACACATCTTTGTCTAAACCGTTCAATTTAACCACAATCCAACACATATTTATTAAGCACTTACTAAATACCAGGCAATATCATAAAAACTTTGAGCTGATGACTTGACTTTCTAGATCTTGCCATTCAAAGTGTGGCCCATGGACCAGCAGCATTGGCATTGCCAGGGATCACATTAGAAATGCAAATTCTCAGTTCCTTCCCCAGATCAACTTGAAGGCAAAATCTACGGTTTAAGAAGATTCCCAGGAGATACTTGTGCATGTTATAGTTTGAGAAGCAGTGTCTAGATTATTGACAAAAATGAAGACAATTTAGAAGAAACCTTCCATTATAGACTGAGTGTCTGTGTCCCACCCCACCCCGCCCCAAATTAATATATTGCAATCCTAACTCCCAATGTAATGGTGTTAGGAGATAGAGTTTTGCAGAGGCGATTAGGTCATGAAGGTGGAGCCCTCGTGAATGGGATTAGTGCCCTCATAAAAGAGACCCCAGAGAGCTCCCTAGCTCCTTTAACCATATGAAGAAACAGTAAGAAGACAGTCATCTATGAACCAGGAAGTGAGCTCTCACCAGACATTGAATTTGCAGGTGCCTTAATCTTGGACTTTCAGCCTTCAGAACTGTGAGAAATAACTGTTGTTTAAGTCACTCAATCTATGGTCATTTGTTATAGCAGCCCAAACTGACTAAAACATCCTCTCAAATTCCCTCTTCTCTGCCTCAAAAGACCTTTGGAACTTTATCTGCATTTTCTCCATTACTCCAAACTCAGCTTTCTCACTCGTGACCCAGAGATAATGTTCCTGGGGTAGTTGTGAAAGCTGAAAGGGAAAACACATGTGCAAGTATTAATAGACCTCATCAATAGGTTCTTAGAGAAAGATTCTCGCCTTTGTTTTCCATCCTGTATTCTCCTACCTGTGGCAGGACCTAATCCACCATTTCATTTTCTCTTCTCAAACTTTCTACTACACTGGACACATTCCTTTTGCATAAAAACACATTTCTCTTTTCCTTATCCTCCCAGAACCCTGAACTTTTGTTCCATCCTTGACCTTCCTTGCATTTCCACCCCCCAAGTGGAAGACTAATTGCTGCTTCCAAAGCTGCACTGCTCCATCTTCACATTCTTCAACCCCACCATCTCTCTTCCACTCCAACCTCTGGGATTCACCTGATTTTGCTTTAAGATTACAAAAACTTTTTCACTACTAAACTTATTGGTCATTTCTCAAGGCCTTAACTTTTATTCCAGAAATTTGAACATTTTCTTAGTTCAAAGCACCCTTAGGATCTCACTAATTTTTTCATGGTACTCTTAGGCTAAATAAAATAAAATAAAATAAAATAAGTTTCATTTATTTATTAAATAATTAGGTCCAAACAACTTAAGAGTAGTACTTTGCACAGTGCCCAAAAGATGTTGCTCCTTTTCTTTTAAAAATGTAAAATATCCTACAATTCCCTTGTGAATTCAACATGGTGCCCCAGGGTGCTTTTACACACAGTTTGGGAATCATGACTTTATCCTTCTGAAAGCATTCCAGATTTTAACCACTCTCTTACAAAACTCTCTTTCCTTAATTTAGACTATCTCCAGCAATCTCCACGGTCACTCCTCCTCTAACTCTTTTAGGAGTTTCAATTTATTTCAGCATCATCAACTACCTTTGACCAACTCTACCTGAGGATACTCACAACCATCTTAACATTTCCACAAGCAGGTTTAGGGAGGGTCGTCTTTCGCCAAAGAAGTCACTGCATTTTCCCACTAAATATCATCGTTCAGTTCCTTCTTGGGTACTTTCCCCCGCTAATGAGTCATGGAGATTTTTAAATTTCTTCTGTCACTGCATATCCCATGGCTTTGTGTTAACAGTATTCTGGTGCAGATTTTCATTAACTTCAGAATAGACTTGGCAAGTATTCCCTTCCTGCCCTCAGTCTCTCCTTAGCCCTTCTACTCCATTCCCAATATTATTCCCTTTTGTGTGTATCAAATCCTTAACTGACTCTCTATCAGCAACTATGTTATGCTCCAGTTCTAAATTTCCCTTCTCGATTAGCATTCAGCATATCCAATAAACTAGGCAGTATTTTACTCTCAGAATTGTCCAGGCACACACCTGCTTCTACACTTTTTCTCATGTTATTCTTCTACCTTGATGATATTTCCATTTGAATGGGAGACAGCACTGATATAGAACATTCCCATGATTGCAGAGAGTTCCATTGGACTATGCTGCTGTAACTGCTTTTGATAAGAGAATAGAGACCAGCTAAGATCTCCCCTTGTCCATGTCCCTCTCCTTTCTAAACCAGCCTTGGTGATTCTCCCCTTTGATAGCCTAGATAACTCCAGGCCTTAGCATCTTAACTGGCTTTTTCTATAAGATATCCCTTATAGATATTTACCTTTGTACGTACATACTTTATTATTCCCCTCCCCAAATTATGCTACTACTATAGTCTCCTAATCTTAATAATTTTTGGAACCCCAGGCTTTACTTAAAATTGACACAAAAATATTGTGAATAAAATCTTTTAAGTTTTGAAACCACACTGCCCATGACCTTGGTGATAGCTATGGAGCATAATGTCCAAGCTGTGGACTGTCTTATCTGAAATACTTTCCAAACTACATAATCTTGGGATTTAAGAAGCTAAGTTTTATTACCTCAGGAATAAATGTCTTATTGTGAAACTCGAGTGTACTTTTCTAAAATGTAGCTTTTGCATGCAACTAATAAAAAGAGTTTCTTTAGAATCCCAAGGCATATGTTTTTTTTAAAAAGGACAGCGTCTCAGTGTTTAATAGGACACGTATGTAAATGTTCTTCCACTGTGTTCAGATCCCCGTTGGTCTCCCCTACTCTCTTGTATAACAGACATCTGCCTGTAACATTCTGCCCTTTCCAGATATTTTCAAAAGACCATCACTCTTACCGTGATTTTGCCCTTAAAACATTTACTGTTTTCATTTAAACTTCCTCGACTTAAGGTCTCAAAAGCAGAATGATTAATATCACGTCTTTGTTAATAATATGCCAGTATTGTCAGACTTACGTCAAACTGACAATGGGGTTATATATATAAATCAATACTTTATCTCTTTCCTACCCTTAAAAGAGAGAGTATGGTGTTCACTTATGGTTTTCTCTATCCAATACTACTTCTCCAGGAAAAGCTTCTGCTTTCTGAGAACTGGCTCTGTGCCCCATGTGGTTCCCATAGGAACTGCTCTATTCTTTATGCCATCCCTTGGCCAAGGTAACTGGTCCAGGGAGGCATTGATCCAAGTTGGACCAGTCATGCCCTGACTTTGGCCACAGGCGACTGGTCTAAGATCGCAAGCTTGGCCAGTCATGTGACCCTAACATGGATTTCCCCAAGATTTTTCCAACCTGTCACTGAATAAAGAAATATAACTTAGAAGGGGTCGGTGCCTACATTTTTTTGACAAGGCTAAGAATATATGCTGCTTTGGAAAAGAATAATACTAATGGAAAAAGAGAGAGAGAGAGAGACATTGAGAGAGAGAGAGAGAGAGAGAGAGAGAGATATTTCTGGTGCCTATTTCTCTTTGTTTTCCCTTCCCCCAGTTTGGAAAGTTATTTTTTTTCTTAGGTGATCCACTCTATGTATTTTTGTAGCATATACTCTTGTTGTCTAAGTTAGTCCATCATGAGTTTCTGTAACTTGAAACCAAGAGAATCCTTACCAAAGAAGTAAAATTAAAAATTTCACTGCCTTATACCCAAATAACATGGAAGAATCTCTGATTTTTGTGCTCAGGGTTTCTATTGCATGAAATGTAAAAATATGACCCTGGAGAGGAATTTTCCACACAATAATTGAAATGCTTTTTAATTATTTTAGGGTACACTCACTTTTGGTGTATTTATTAATAGACAGGCTCTACTCAAAGACCCCATCAATCATGTATGCATTAACCACAAAACTCACTAAAGAAAAAAAAGAAGAAAAGATTAGCTTAAATTTCCTAGGAAATAAACCAAGAGGGTATGTGGTAAACTGAAATGCAGTAAACAACATTCAATTTTAACTTTTAGTACGATTTTTTTTTCTGGCCCAAAGGAATAGACACATCTCAATAATTTTGCTTATTTGTTTCTCACTCATAGTTAAATGTTTCAAACCTTTTAAGGAGTGAAAAAGGAAAGTCCCAGGGGAATATAATTTCATGCTTGTTCTCAAATCTGTGCTGAATTTCCCTTGGTTTAGTCATTTGAGGGTGAAAAAATGGTTTCCATGGAAGAGAATAATTCCTAGACTGTAGCTCAAAAGGGATAAAAAATATGTGGACAGAAATCGGCATCTTTGGAGTCTCTTCTAAGAAAGATAATTTTAGGAAATAGGCAAAAAGTTAAGTAGGGAATGTTCTCACTTCAGACAACTCATCTTCCTTCCCCTTCCAGTAATATCTAGAGAAGGTATCTCCTGCTCTGCTAGTCAAAGTACCCACTCTGAGTTTTCACTGTGAATCATTTGTTTTTCTTCTACAAAGAATTAAGTTGTGATGCTTCTAAACTAAGTAATGACCTGTGGACTAAGCACATTACTGACAGTTTATAAATGAGGTGGGTGTTTATACTGGGATGTATCTTGCCATTCAAACTGAGGAATATTCATTCATTCATCAACCAATATTTACTGAGTACCTATGCAGTACTACATACTATGCTAGTGTGGATGGTCCAACTGTGAGCTGACCAACAAGCCCTGTCCACATGGAGCTGACATTCTCCACTAGCTCTCTGTTCTTTCAGGAGGAGAAATTCTTAGACCAAAGGGGCAACTATCTTGATCATAAAATTAATTTTTAAATTTCTATAGCTAAACAAAATTTACAGCTTCTTATTTGAATCTAAATGTTTAGGATCCTTGGAATTTTTTTTCATGCTGGGCAAAGAAATAAATAAAAGTGGAAATCTGACCAAAACTCTTAATTGATGTCAATAAATTGGCCCCGTGAATGCATAACATTTAACATTTTCACTTTTAAATTATGCCAAAGTAAATGTCAGCTTTTTAGCTTTCTGGGAATGTAAATGGATCAATGTAACATACTCCCTTGAATGATATTTTGGGTATACTTTTATGAAGCTATCGACTGGAAATATTTTCAAACTCTAAAAACAATCAAGAAATTTGATAAAGGGAGCTTTCGTTGTTCTGTCTAGTTTATCAATCCAGATGATGCCTGGGCTTTTTTCATCTCAATTCTCTGAGGCTTGTTTCTTCACTAGTAAAATATAATATCTAAATTACCTCTAATGTTCTTTTGGTAAATTATAAAATTATATTCTTCCATGGTGTAAGTGTTTTTGGTATTCAATAATGGTTTAAAATACCCTGAAAATAATTTAAAAAGTATGAGTTTATGGCCATGAAATATTCATTTTAATGATAAAGGTAATTTTTATGATAAAAGAAGTTTCACTTAAAATGATTCATATATAGCTTTAAGCAAAAACTTATAACAGACCAAAGAATTATCTCTTTGTAATTATAAATGCTAATGAAGGTGCTTGCAAGAGTTATCGAAAAGTTAATGTTTTATCACAAATGATGCAAGTACGAGTTTCTTGATTAAAATAATTAAAATAAAAGCAAATGAGAAAATGTTTGCATTTGACCAAGTCAAATTATATTATGAAACCAGCTGAAGAAAAAACTCAAACCACTAAATTTTAGGATAGGACTTCATAATTCTAAAAGATATCAAGGTCATTTAATTTCGAATAAATGAAATAAATATATTATTCATCACTCAGATGTGAGAAAGTAGCAAACATATTCAAACTGGAGGTGTTCAAATAATTTGCAAAGAAGACCTGGCTAAAAGAGACATGATTTGCCCTGTGGTTTGTAACTAAAATAGCAATAAATCAAGGGCTTAATATTTCAACAGTTCATTTGGAAGCTAGACACAGAAGAGCTGCTCATGAAGATAAATACAACATGTCAGCCACTTTTTTTCTTAATGTAAAATATATCATGTCAGCATCCCACACTTGCCAGATGGAATGCAATGAGTCCTGTAATTCCAGAGGGCACAAACTAAATTATCAGACTTGTGGATTCTATTTTGGAATTTTCCTTTCAGCAGAATCTCTTCTGTTCCCTAAGCTTTTTTAAGTTGACACAAGTCAGAACTATTATTTTCTTTGCCTTTGGGGAGGGTTCTATTTATTGACTTTTCACCCCCAATCTTACCTAAATAGTCAATATTAGCACACAAGAATATATTAAGACTTAAACTGTGCACATACACAAAAGGAAAACCAAAGTGAAAAGTGTATTGCTTTAAACTGAAATCCCTAATTATTATTTTAAAAGGTTTGAGAGTTGGACAATCTCTGTATTCTATAATTTAAGTGAAACTAACATTACAGCCAGAGGAAAACTTAACAAGCATTCTTGTACAGGCTTTTTATTTTAGAAATGAGAATGCAGACACTTAAGAAGTGAACTGTTTTAGCTACATATCTGAAAATGGAAGTCATGTCTCCTCACCCTAAATCCTGTGCAAATTGTCCTTTGGTAAAGAATGATGGCTATGTTCTAGGCAGCGTGTTAAATTTCCATGAATTGTTTTACTGAATCTCACATCCAAACTATGAGGGCTGTGTGTAGATTCGGGGTTGGGGGTAGAGGGGAGGGGTGGGGAGGCTAATTCTCCACTGCTCTCTGTGCAATATGATTTGTAACTCCTCTAAGCAAGAAATAGAGTATACTTCCCCATCTCTGGAATCTGGGCAAGTCTTTGGTTTGGCCAAAGAAGGAGGAAGACACAAGACCTCTTAAGAGAACTTGCCCACTTCTACTTCCTCTCAATTGGATACCTTTCCAACTTCTTCATGAACAAGCCCAGGCTAGCCTACTGGATGGTGAGAGATGTGTATCAGTCATCTATGTTGACCCAGGCGACGGTCGGCCAACCTCTAGAAGTAGCACCCCTAGGTGACTGGCAGCTGAACCAAAGACACATAAATGAGCCCAGCCAAGACCAGAAGAATCATCCAGGCGAATCAAGCTCAAAATGCTATACCTAGAACCGTGAGCTAAATAGTCCTTGTTTTAATTCAGTAAGTCTTAGGGCGTGTGTTACATAACAAAGCTAACTGATAAAGATGGGCATAAAGTAGGCTTGACTTCAGGAACTGTGCTCTTAATCACTCTAAGCCCCTGAAGGCAGGGACCACATTTGGGCTTGGTCCACATGGAGTCCTTCCACCAGTATGAGGTCCACAGAAGACCTTCAATACTTCTGGTGAGTGAATGAATATATAAGCATATTTCATACTCTCTAACTTGCCCAACATCCTAAAATAATAAATGAAAAGATACAGTATGAATTACGTGGGTCCAAAGAACAGGAGTCAGTTCAACAGAAGAATAGGCAATAGATGTGAACAGGCAGTTTGTGGAAAAAAGGAATACAATGGCCAATACATATATGGAAATATGCTTATTTTTGCTCATAATTAAAGCAATAGAATTTCAGATCAATATCATTTCTAAACACACACACACACACACACACACATACACACACACAAAGAACAACATGAACTCTATTAGGGCTATCTAATGATGAGCAGGAAAACTGACAAGAACACATTTTGACAATTTTTTATTCTTTATTTCACTAATAAGTTCTTTTATTTATTTGTTATTTCTTGTTTGCTTGTTTGGTAAAGAATGTAAAGTTTTTGGGAAAGCTAAGTCATTTATTTCTGCAGAAAAAATGACCCTGTGGTAAAGTCAGAATATTGGAGGAAGACAGAGAACACTACCCCAACTATAGTAGAGATATTTCCTGACACTGTAATTGCTCCTGGCACACATACTTCAGCTGGGCAACCATAGAAGGAAGAAAATTTAAGGTTGGCTCCCAGACAGGCAGCAATAGCAAATAGTGCTGACAGAAATCATCAAAAAGAAGGTGAAGAGCTCCCTCAGGCTGCAGCAGGATGTCAAAAATTGTAATACATATTTATATTTGAACTTAAAAATTCCTAGGCAATTGTAAAAAAAAAAGTTGAGTAAAAACAATGTTTTGTGTACACTATCTAATTATCCTTTCTGACAATTCAATGAAGTAAGGATTATTCTTATCTTCATTGGACAAATGAGAAAACTAAAGTTCGGAGTGGTCATGTAGCTACTCAGTGGGGGAGCACTAGGAAGAAATGACGTTGTTTCACCCAAGACCCACACTCGCATCTTGTTGGGCTATCCATTCGCAGCTAATCAGTATTCACCCAGAGCTTTCACTATGAAACACTGGGATTGGCAGGGAATTGGGAACTCAAGTGGATAGGTACCGATGCTGGTTTGGGGCCCACGAATGATTACTAGTGGGACAGGCAGGCAGATGTATAAGAAGAATATGAGCCGTTAAAGTCAAGGTGAAGGAAGGGAAAAATGAAAAAGATTAGAACACGTGAGAGATTTAAAATATGAGAAAGAGGGGAAAAGGTAGGAAGCAAAGCAAAGAAAAACAAAACAAGCCTCTGCAAAGGATAAAGAGTGCGACAACTGTGAGAGAAAAATGAGAAAAAATCTTTTATTGAAACCACTAAGAAGGAGGAAGAAGAAAACAAAATGGAGGAGGGCCATGCACAGCTGTGACTGAAGAGGGACCCACGGACAGCAACACAAAATCCTCTCTCACTAGGCAAAGTGAGAGTGTTTAGCCTTGATTGCGATGCTGGGCTGATTACTGTGAGTGATCAAGAACCCTCAGAGGGATCCCCTAAGAATTTTCTTCACTTACCAAAGTCACTTTAAAATTCAAACCAAACCCTAATGGTATAGGCAACACTAAGGGTCAACCTGTGGTGGCTGATGAAAACAGATAAACAAATTAGAGCCAATTCTCCAACCCTGTAGGTCTCCCCGGGAACAAGCGTCCTTAATTTGGGTCCACAGACTCTCACAATATCTATGGAGAGATTTCAGGAGCGCAGGAACTGGAATGGGGTTGGGGAACTTACATCTTCATTTTCACCCAACTTTATCTGAAAGTAACATTCTCTGCTATTGCAAATATAGGTGAGAAATCAAAGGAGTAATTTCCATAGCACCTGTACCTTTGTCACCAATAGATACTCACCTAAATTAATGATCAAGCTGTCAATAGTGGAGAGCACGATGTATTGGCCATTTCAACTAAAACAAGTTTTAGGCTTACCAAAAATACATTTTGAGCAAAGATAATGATCCATAGGCTTTAAAACTATGCTTCTTCAACTTGAATGTGGAACAAGTCACCCAGGACTCCTATTAAAATGCAAGTCGTGATTTAGCATGTCTGGGTGGGGCCTGAGACTCTGCATGTCTAACAAGCTTCTAGGTGATTGGGGTACTTACTACACTTGGAGTAACCAGGCTGCAGAGCTATTTAGATGCAAGGCTTTAAGGATAAAGATCCTTTTAGACAGGTATAAAAAATTCTTTGAAGTTGTAGAGTCTATGTCACTTGGTGTGCATTTTTATACCTCCCATGATAATATAAACAATTCCTTCAAAAACATTCTCTTGGTGTTTATCAGTTTACAGAATTTAGGCAAATTGTTCTTATAACTGTGTTTTCATATCGATTTATTGATATCTTTAATATTGCATTTATCACATGGTAATATAACTGTTTATAATACATGCTCCCTAAATGTGTGGTGATAATGTCTTCTTCATCTTTATCTTCAGTGTCAATCAGAACGTTTTGAAAATAATAATTTTTTAATGAACATTTAACAGGGAGTTTATCGGTGTCATGGTTTCTTTCTAGATCCTTGAACTTTGGGTACTGGCATTTGAAATGTACGATCCTTAACCAAAACACATTTGTATTTAATTCTCAAAGCAATTTTTGGAGCTGAAATAATTTGTTTAATTTTCCACGTCACCTAAATATTCCTTTTTACCTGGGGCCTACTCGATTTTTAATAACATTTCCATTTGTCTAATTTAGCCTAAAAGGCCTATTCATAATTCAGAACCACACCCAAAGATAGAGCTGACACTTCTGCATGCCTTTCAGTCAAAAGAATTTCCGGCAGAACAATTTCTGGTTATTACAAATAGAGTTGATATAAAGTTCTGGTACACAAATTAGTTAAAGGCATGTAGTATAAATTGTAGATGCCCCCAAATAACCATAAAATAAACTGTTTGATTCTAAAGACAAGGTGTTTGGGCCTTAGCCTTCTTAAAAAAGGCCCATACATGTGTATTCAAAGGAGCTGAGGCTTTATTGGAAACCCAAATCCAGTTTAAAAACCATCAACCTATACACTTTAACTGAGTGAATATGTGAAATAAAGCTGTTAATGGAAAAAAAAGAGAAGCACAGTATCCCAGTCATCGTAATGAAGGAGTTGGCTGTGTGCTCTAAGTAGATGTAAGGTCATTATGATAACTTTGGCTTGGAATCTGAATTAGTGGAGGTAGCTGCTTAATGGTTATAAAGTAGGGGTTCTAGAGTCAGAGGACTAAGTTCAAATTCCAATTGCACCGCTTTCTAGTTGTGGAACTTTGGGAAAGTCACTAAATTTCTTGGTAAGATTTGTAACCTGCCAAATGGGCTGACAATAGTACCAAACTCCAGTGGATATATAAAGAGGGTTAAATTGGACAATTCCTGTAAATGGCTTAGCACAGTGTATGGCCCAATGGTGATTGTTCAATAGATGATGCCATTTAATTTTTAATGATGACTATTTTCTGGAGTACTAAGGATGGGGTATTGGAGAATGCCAGATTCTCCAATACCCAAGACCCCGCAGTGGTTGTAGCTGGGTACCAAAGCCATTATATCCCATTAAAATCCCCTTTCATTTTCTTGGGTCTGTCAAGATAATTCCTTCCTTATACCAAACCTGACTGCTCCCTATCTTTCACTGCTTAGATTTTATTTCAGTAGTTCACAAGCCAGGTGGCCCATCAAAATTATGTGGAGCTTGTTACAGATAAATCCTTGAGTCTCAATTTAGGTATGGGGCCGTGAGTCTTGAAATGTGGTCCTGGGAGCAGCATCACCAGCCTTATAAGAGGCCTGTTGAATTGGAAATTCAGGGTAGGACCCAACAATCTGTTTTAACAAACCCTTTAGGTGATCCTGATGCATACTTAAGTTGACAATATTAATCAAGAGGAATCTGATATTTGATAAGCTCCTGATGTGAGTTTGGCCTTCTCATTTGCATATTGTCACCGGGGAACCAGTACTAAAACAAGGCATTATACTGAATTGCCTAATACACACTCATGGCTAACATATCAATCAATTTCCAATGTGCAAGCAAAAACAGCCTCAGAATTCTCTTAGATGGACAGGACTTCAGCAAAAAAATTGGACACATCATACAAACACTTCGCAGAACCCATTTCCTCTGGAGACACTACTTTAATTTCTATTAAGCTTACTTATTTGTTCTGTTTTTGGCACAAGCTGGTTCTCAAGGACATTTATTGATTATTTCATTTAATTTATCTGTCACCATATATTCATCGCATCTTTCCTAGGTGCCTAGGCATTGACAACAATAGAGAGAATCTTACAATTCATGAGAATACATTTTAGAGGACAAAACTGATCATTAACAGATGATGACATTTCCTTTCATAGGGAGCCTTAGTAATTGGGTAGATAGCAGTCCATGTTGGCCATTTAGATACTGACTTTCCTAAATAAAGGAGAGTGGGCTGTGTAAATTTTTTTAGTTCTTGAAAAGCCCAATGATACAAAAAAAAAAAAAAAGTATTTGCAGCATGTTCTTAATTTTTTTAAAGGTGTTTTATAATTCCTTGTGAGATTTCAAAGCTCTCAAAAAACTATTATAACTCAAAAATAAGTTAGTGAAAGTAAAAACTATAAAACATGGCCTCATTAAGGAACAGAGAAGAGCGCGGTAAAGATGCTAAAATAGTGAAGCTTATAAATTATTAATGTGACAAACACTATGCAATTTCCAATTTTAAGAAATGATAATTTTGTAGTTTTTTAAAACCCAAATAGTATGTTTTGATTGTGTTTGTGCTTGTAAGTTAAGCACATGTTAAAGCATATGTCAAAATATGGATCTAAAAAATGTGTCTTACCTCTCTCCATAAACTAGCATCAAAATAAGATGATTGGGTATGGAAGCAAAAGGAAGGTGCCAGCCAGACCTGTGGCTGTCTCCCTTTAAGTTATCCAAGGGCATTAAATGTTTTCTATAGGGTTCCAGCCATACAAACCTATATCACATACCAGTTTAATATGTTCTCGCTTCTGGTACTTTTCACTATAATACTGTTCTTGTCGAAGATTCAGCAGCTGTTGCTGTTGCTTGTCCTTTAAGTCTATTAACTTTTGGGTCATTTCAGCATCCAGGGCAGCAAGATCTTGCTCAATCATCGATGAACCATGGTCAGGGCTGCTGGGTTCTGATCTGCAGAAACACAGAGCTTGACTCAAAAAACATGCAGGTCCTAGTAAGAGGGAGGGAAGGTGGTTCACCAGAATTCCTCTTAGAGAGACCTCTGTGTTAGAAAATAAATATTTTGCTAAGCCACTTGAAGTACAGGCTGATACCCTGAAGACAATCCTAGCAGTAGAGGGTCCCCAAACACAGAAAATGGGAGAAATCTGTGTTATTCCAGAAGAAGGTAGAGGCAGAAAAGCAAGCCAGGAGGCCTGGGGCTCTGGCGGTGCCGGTGGAGAGACTGATAATCTCCGAGGGGAGAACAGAGCCTATTAAAGATTTTTAAATCTTTTATCCTTTTATGTACTGCAGGTGGCATGTATAATGTAATTCCTAGCTACATTTCTCCTCTGACAGCTTCAGCAGACTCTGCATTGACTGGAATCTGTTGGGGGAGTTGAAGAGGTGCTGTGTTTTGCATTTGGATGATGTGGATTGAAAACAGGATGTGCAGACAACATGTGCTGGCAAACCCTCCCAGCCAACATATTCTATTTAACAGATATTTAGAAGTTTAGGACTAATGTTGAAATAAATCAAAGCAATTTTCACTAACTTCTTATTGTATTAAAACATATGGTGTGATTCCTTCCAGTTTTGTGCTCTTCGCCTAGGGCACGATAGATAAGAAGACAGTATTGGGAACGGGATACAAAAGCAGGTCTGCTCTTTTCATTTACATGGAAACCTCTGAAGAAGAAAAAAATAAAACTAAACCACCTAAGATATCCAGCACATCAGATTCTGTTTCTATGATTTTACCTTGTAGTCAAGTATAACAGGTAGAAGACGTCTCTTAGAATCAGGTGGCACAAATTCCTGATGCTTTCTATGTGAATTAGGCTAGCATCAGTGGTGCCACATGGAGAGGCAGTTGGTTAAAGCCAGTGTTAGGATCCTACTTTGTCAAATAAGGGATGCAGAATTCCCTCACATGTTTGTATTTGCATTTTTATGTGCAGTGCTGCGAAATGAGAATGAACACTTTACCAGGTGCACAGATCCCGATACACGAGAATCGCATGGCAACCTGGAGGTGGTTTTCTTAATTACCATCAGAATTGAGTGGCATCACTGAGATGACCTCCACCGAGGTGCGAACATGAAATTCATTTATCATCTTTTGTAGCAGGAAGTCAGTATAGCCAGAACAATGAGTCACAACCACCACAGCAGAGACAACTCATTGTTGACCACTCAGCATGGGCTACGCACTCTTTGGCTTTCACAACAACCCAGAGGTGGGTATGACCACCTTTAGTTGACATCTGAAAAAACCGAGTCTCAATGAAACAATGCCTAAGGACACAGTACAGAGGGCAGCAGTGTAGCTCACCGAGGGCAGACATATAAGAAAGGGCAAAGTCTACGCTCTTAAGTGCAACACAGAATCACTGTACGCCAGTCTCTGGACAGAAACTATCCTTAAATGATCTGCTCTTCTTATTGTGTGGAAAGCTCAGTTAAGATGATGGATATTTGAATAAAAAACTAATCTAACGAACATGATGCCCATTTATAACTCTGAGGTATTTTCAGGATTTTAAGGTGATCAAAGGGCATGGGACCTCAGCGGTTTTGCCTCATAAAGAAAAATTTCTCCTGATGCATCTTTTGATATGCATCTTTTGATACTAGATGCTTAGGGATTTTTTGTTTGGCAGTATAAAAAATAACCAAGGGAACAATGTTTCTGTATCTTCTGTATAAACAGAGTTAAAAACATCCCCCGTTGCCTAATGTTGCTGTATAAGAGCCATGAGATGAATTCTTTCATAATTTAATACTGGGAAAATGTTTGTCTCTCTTGGAAAAGCAAGCCAGTTTCCTTTAATCAGATAAGGAGAATTGTCTAACCCACATTTCCTCTTCTCAGAAGCTAAGAGCTAAATTCAGTGTTCAAGGACAGAAATTACATTAAATGTTTGGTGCTGTCCAGTAGAAATATAACATGAGTTCGTGTATTTGATTTTTTTTCTACATATGTGATTAAAAATTTTTAGCAGTTATCTTGAAAATTAAAAAGAAATGAGTGAAATTAATTTAATAATATATTTTATATAACCTAATACACCCCAAATGTCATTCAACATGCAAATAAAATAAAGTCAATGTAAGTCCATATGAAAATATGAGCTATTATTTATTCTTTTCTTTTTTTAGTGAAGTCTTTGAAATCTGGTATGTATTTTATACTTAGAGCACATTTTAATTTCTATGAGCCATTTTCCAAGGGCTCAGTAGCCACATGTGGCTAGTGACTCCCGTATTGGACAGCAGGTCTAAATAGCTGGCAGCCACTCGGTCTGTGTGTATGTATATGTGTGTTGTTTTTCTTTTTCTATTTTCGTAGGATTTTTACACACATCTTCTATGATGTTACTTCAACATTCTGCTGGAAGTTTGCATGATATGACTTCTAAGTAAATAAATATGTGAATATACAAATGACTTCATACATATCACTAAAATACAAATTTAGGAGAAGTGTTAGGCCAAGTTTTACTGGAACTGTGTGTGTACTTGTGGGTAAATGTCAATGCCTTTAACTTTCAGCTTCTTCCTTGAAGAAGTGACAAAATTACACCTAGGTAGCTTCTAAAGCTGCTCCAGTTCTGAGAAATGATGATTTAGTTGATTTTTAAAATCCAAGTACTGGCTTTTGATTGCGCTTTTAAGTTAAGCACATGTTAAATCACGTGTCACAATACGGATATAAAAAATACACCTTACCTCTCTCTCTAACCTGGGATCGAGACAAGATTATTCAATTAAAAATTGAAAGGAAGGATATAGTACAACCTGTCTGACTCTTAGTTCACTAACAGGTAGCTTACATGCTCACATAGTTTTCTGCATTACCATATCAGCTACTTGCAGGTGATAATTGTGTGGGTCATGTTAATTGCTATGTCCTCTGGAGCATACAGTAATCACTCAATAAATACTTGTTGAATGAATGGGTGGGAGATACTTCTTCCCAGCAAGTCTGGGAACATGAGACTTTGGGGAACCCCTAGGTTCAAACACAAGGGTTACCCGTAGAGGGCTTTGTGGGTTTTAGATGGGGCAGCAAAAGATATTTGAGACTTCTCTTTTCTGTAAGACGAGTTGCCTCTTCAACTAGGTTCTAGGTACATGGAAAAATTTCATGCCCACTAATTTGGCAGCTGTAATATGGGAAGTCAGAGAATTGGTATTGGGCTCTTAGGCTAGAACTCCAGGGTAGGACTTCCTGAAAATCTATTCTGAGAATTTGGTCAAATAAAGAAATTCAGTCCACAGGCAAAACTGAGCTGAGATAACACAAGAGCTACAGAAAATGGAGGGAGTTGGGTGACTTTCCTTCTTGCAGTGGTATAGATCCAAACTATGGTACAAAACATCAAAAATCCATGTAAATGACTCTCTTCCTTCGTGTCATAAAACCAACATTACTCATTCAACTTACTTTTTCTTACTATCCTTTTTGGCTGTCTTTTCTAAAGCTGCTCTCCTTCTCAAGTAGTCATTCTGAATTTCATTATATTTTGTAGTGTGTTCTTTGATAAGGTCAGTGGTTTTCTTGTGGTGTCTCTTAACCAGGTCTTTCATTTCTTTGTAGTGCTTCTTTTGAAGTTTCACAAACGATTTCTGTTGCTTTAGCTCTTCAATAGTCTGTGCTTCCACTTCTGCAACAAAAGAGTGTAAGAGCTGACAGACATGGCGGAACCGAAAGTACAGATGCACGGAGGAGCAGCAACCTGCTTGTAGAGCAATATTTGTCTGATCCTAGTCAGCTGGAGCTTAAGAACAGAGCTTTGATGTCAAACATATCTGGATTCCAGCGTGGCTCCATCACTTGCTAACTTTGTGACTATGTTACCAAATTTCTCAAAGACTCAATTTTTTCACTCAGAACTTTTTAAGAAAGTTTGGGTTCCCTACAGAGCCCAAGAGAGGGATTCAGGTGCATGTGATTTACTAGGAAGGGGCTTAAGAGGAAGGGAGTGAGGGCAGCAAAAGGGAAGGGAAAGTATCCAAACAAGGATGTGGTCTTGAATGGAGTTTGGCTTCTGCCTGATTCCACAGGGAGCTCTGGAGTGTGAACTGTACCACAGAGTTGGTCTCACCCTGAGTCAAGATGGTCAGCACTTGCGTATTTGGCGGAGTCGGGGGGCGGGGGGAGGCACGGTGTACTGGGAGGGGCTTCTTTTTGGCTGAGGGCAATTTTCAGGAGCCGGGGAAGCTATGAGCTGTTAGCAGCCAACATTCACCACAGAGATGGGTGTACAAGACAATAAAGGGGATCTGAGTGGGGCACTAACAGCATCCACCTTAAGGATCGCAATACTTCCCTACTTTTTAGGGTTGTTATGATGATGAAATAAAAGAATTTCTGCAAAGTACTTAACATAGTTATAGGCAGTGTGCCTACAGATGCTTAACAAATGGTTGCACAGGTTCTACGGCACCGTCTCTAAGGGGCACTATTCACAATATAGACTTCGTAGGTTTGTATACTTATCAAAGCTTTCCAGTATAAAGCAGTAAAGTAAAAAGTAATCCCTTAATGTGATTTTCCCAAAGACACCATAAGGGTTATTGGTAGCTTACATTACTACCTATTTTATCCAATGCTGAGAAAACATTTAATGGGACATAACTTGAACTTAAAACATGCTGTATTTTATTGACATATTTCATCAATAATAGAAAATGCATTTTTAAAACGTTAACATTTCTGAAATTAAGATGCATTTTATAGTCAATGGAGTATAATAGTGTGTCAGTGTTTTTCTTTCTTATCCATCCATGCATAGAGAGGTGCCTTAAAATTGATAGCATCTTAACTGCAATAAATTATCATCTATTTGGACCTAGATTAAGACATTGTTCACATGTTTCCATACTTTGATTGGAACTTTCTGCTTCTAGGAACAAAAATATGTTATCATAAATATTTAGAACTGTTGAGAGATTCAGAATTAATGGACGCCATGAATAACAACAGACTTGAATAGAAAATGAGATCTCCCGTGGATAAATGTTGAAATCAGAATAATAATTTATGTTCCTAAATGCTGAGATCTTTAAGCAATTGAAATATGCTTCCCCTTTTTATAATGTGTCTATTCTCCTGACATTCAATTTCTTTTGATAAAGAGGCCAGGGAGAAAATCAAGCACATTTATTTAATGGTTTCCCTCAGGCCCAAAATGGACTCATATGGTTGCATAATAACTTATTATATTAATAATTTATAATCCTAAGGAATTGCTGCATTTTTTGGTGACAGATCCAATCCCACATCTTTAGAAATGGTGTGCAGCTCATCAGCTATGGCAGGTTTAGCAACAGGGTTCAAGATGTTCTAACTGATGATTTTAAAAACATTCTAGAGAGAATACAACTTTTTAAAAAGTCTGTTCATGAAAGGCTATTCTTTTAATATGCACTTAAGCTAAAGGCAATGTCCATTTATATAAAGAAACAAATCTCATTCATAAGCCACCCAGAGATAATCACTGCTAATATATTGGTACAGACCCACTGTGTTTTGTCTCTGCATTAACTTATTTTTAAATAACACTGGGAATCATGCTCTATTTACATTTCTGTCTCTTGTTGTATATGTTAACATTATATTGTTCCCTATGAAACTAAATCTTTAAGAACACGTTTTTAAAATATATTCTTCAAGTAATTTGTATGCATATTTTATGTATTATTTTTGTAAAATATAAATACATGCATAAAAGTACATACATCATAAATATAAAGCCCTGTAAATTTTCACAAAGTGAGTGTGCCTGAATAACATCACTCAGAACAAAGGCCCTCTTTTTGTTTCCTGCCCCATGCCAAGTATAATTCATATCTGTGTTTCTAAATAGCATGAATTATTTTTGTCTGTTTTTGAACTTTATGTGGATGCAGTCAAAAACAATGTGCTGTTTTATGTCTGGCCTCTTCAACATTATGTGTGTGAATTTTACCCAGTTGTATATGATTGTAGTTTATCCCCAGAGCTGCGTCCCATTTCAGTCTGTGACTATACCACAGTTTATCAATCCACCCTACTGTTTATAGACATTGAGTTCTTTACAGTCTGGGGCTCTTACCAGTAGTACTGTTTTTGGTGAACATGCTTGTACATTTCTGTTGTGGAAGGGTCAAGTATTATTGTAAATATTTTTCAGATTCTGCTACATGTTGCTAATTGTATTAAAGAAAGCTTGTACCAATTTTAGTCCCACTAACTAACCAAATATGAAATATATTATGGAACTAATCAAATACGAAATATGTCTGAACTGTATTACAGTTCTCAAACACTGTATTCTATAGTCATGAATGAATCATGTTATGCATTTCTAAACTACGGTTTATTGTCGTCACTTTGGGAAGACTTGCGTTCCTGCTCACTGTGTCATGTTTTCAGTATGAAACTATTCTTGGATTCTAAAACAGATATCTTGTAAAATTATATTATTTTTACACCAATAGGATCCTATCTGACAAATATAGTTATTTCTCTGTGACCATATCGTGTAATATGGCCTCAACTAGGACTGTATATTTGTAGATATTTTAGAGAAGAAATATTAATGATGCTATTTTTCAGAGATAAATGGAGATCTCCTTTCCTCCAAATACACTCTATAATATTCAGCCACCAAATTCCATGGGGAAGGACTGGTATTTACCTGTTAAAACACTCTGAATAAGATCTTCTGTCTTGGCAGGTGCCTTTACAGAACCTAAAATAAAAACATAAAATAAGTAGCCTGTTTTAACTTTTTAAATTTTGTTCTTCCTGTAAAATAACAATGTTTGGCCCTTGAGTCTAAATCTTTTCATGAAGAAATTACAAATTTTGGGAGAAAATTATCACAAAAACTCATAAGAAATGTCTTCTTCTTCTTTTTTTTCTTTTACTTTGAGTTAAACATAATTAAATGTGACTATATTTATAGAGAAAGGACATTCCTCCCCTTTGAATCAAAACTGTCAGCAGATTCAGTTTAGGCAGTGCTAGTGCCACCTTTTGGCAAAATCAGGAATGGCACGTGGTCATTTAAAAATCAAATGCTTAACAGTTGCCAGTAATAATTGTCGTAGGCAAGATCCATTGGTGGATGCCAAAATCACTGGGCAAAAGTTTAAGGGGAAACAGGATATTTAGAATCTAAAAATACCTTCTTCAAGACACACATTAACTATAAAGGAGAAAATCATAACTTTCAGTGGAGAAACCTGGCCATTACCACCTTAACCAAGTGATCTGGAATCACCAATGATGAGACATACCAATATCAGGTACCCCTCATATGTGATGTTTAGCCAAAAAATGTGTAACTTCAATCTAATCATGAGAAAATGTCAAGCCAACCCAAATCGAGAGTCATTCTACAAAATAACTAACTGGTACTCCAAAAGTGTTAAGGCCATGATAGATAGAGACAGATAAGACAGATAGAGGGACTGTCATAGATAAAGAGAAAATAAGGAGACATAACAATTAAATACAGTGTGAGATCCTGAGTTGGAACCTGGAACGATAAAAGGACATTAGTGGAAAGCAGGTGAAGTTCAAACAAGGCCTGAAGTTCAATTCGAGGTATTGTGTCTGTGTTAATTTCCTGGTCTGACAATTGCACCATGATTCTGACAGATGTTAACACTAGAAAAGAGGAAATCATTTTTGCAATGTATTTGTGCCATTTGAAGTATGGGTCTGTATGTCAAATTATTTCAAAACCGCAAGTTAAAAAAACCAAATGCTAAAAGTCTAAATTCTCTTTTCCTTTCAAAAGCACAAGACTACATTTACTTACATATTTAAATGACTGATTTATATTCCAGAAGCGCTCAAAATGTTCATATTTGGTATACAAGATTTCGTGTAAAAATATCACTTCTCGCTTATGATCAAATCATCTTATGATTACTGATCTCAATAACCTTCTTAAAAGCCGAGGCCACAGTCACATCTAACACAGACTTAATATGATTTGTTCTTTTCAAAGTCTCATTACCCCCATGAAAAATAAACCCTCCCCTCCTAAATAAAAGATCTGGATTTCATCATTACTTTGCACTGGCATGACAAGAAAGGGAGGAGACATGAAGTCATATTTTCATAGAAGGAAATTCTTTCCCCTTCCACTTTTTTAACCAATTGGACAAAAAGTTATTGAGTACATGTTATTCTTCAGCTCTTTGCAAAAGAAACATCCAACTGAAGCCTAATCCGGGAACTCTACCATCCACTGGAGACATGCATACGAAAGATAACTGCCTAAAGTAGTCTTAGATTAACTGTCAAAGTTAGCTGCATAGAAATCAAAGGGTTTTCCTGAGAAGTGAGGCATGAGTGTTGCTTTAGTAAGAGCATAGAAGCTAAAAGCAAGAATCTTAGGATCATAGAGAACTATGTCCGTCCTGACTTCACTCTTCACTAGCTATGTGGCCTTCAGGAAGTACTCTGTCATCGCAAAACTGCAGTTTATTCATCTTCACGATGGGGACAATATTAGAATCTAGCCTCATAGACAGATTCTATTATACGAGTTAAATGAGATAATCAATATGAAGAGTTCAGCTCATGGTAGACACTCAAGGTATTGAAAAGTAAATTGGAGAAAGATGGAAAGGAATTCTTGCAGAGACGTAACTGAGTGAGGTAGAACTAAGAATGTGCTTCTAAAGCATAGCTGTTTAAATGATGTTTGAAGAACTCTTCACACATCCTGCCAGCAGATGGGTCATACCATAATCTATCACTAAATAAAGACGGGGGAAACATGGGCGATACTTTATTGTGGTTTTATAATTCATCAGCAGAGCCAGATGAGCATTTATGTGTCTTTCTTGGCATTCGTTCATTCACTCATTCATTCATTCCTTCATCACACTTTTCTGGAGCCCTCCTAAGTCCATACACCTTTCCTCATGTGATGCTTTAGCTAACTGAATCATGCTATCTCCTTCAGCAGCATGAATAAACTAAAGGCTCTTAGTCATGTTGTACAGCTGTCTCTCTAATGTTTACCTGGAGCAGGTTGGCTGTGGAGAGCCTGAGAAGGTGGTTTGGGTACCAGGGATGTAGTGTGATTTACTCCATTTTCTGCTGGAGTTGTCCTGGCTTCACTTGGAGCCTCTGACGGTGTCTCCCCAGGATCAGCCTAAAATCATAAACATACCTTTATTTTCCACATTTCTTACTGTTCTTTTATTACCTTCCTAACTCAATAAGGCTACATTTGATAGCATTTTCACAATTCGTTTGGAGTCTGAAATGTCAAATTTGAAACTGTTTAGAAAACACGGTAAAAGCAGCATGGTGTTGAACCATGACTATGGTAGGTTAATTTTACAAAAGGCCCCAATTTGCATGCCTTCCTAGGACCATGACCTTAGGTAGAGCCTCCCACATTGACTTTGGACCTGACCACGTGATTGGCTTTGGTCAAATGAGAACATAGCAAACTTGATGCAAGCAGAGAACTAAAAAGGCACTTGTGAATTTTCCCTCTCTTTCTCAGACCCCTGCTCCAGCAATAGAGGCTGAGAGACCATGTGGTGGAGAGCTCAATCATCGAGGCAAGGATGTCCCAGATCAAGCAGCCCCAGCTGACCATGTGCACAGCAGGACTGCCTGGCTGACCAAATGAATCATGAAAAATAATAGTTGGTGGCGTAAGCCACTAAATTTGGGAGTTGTTTGTTATGCAGCAGTAGCTTACTGATATGGTGGTTACTAGCACAAATTCTGGAGCCAGACTTGCTTGGGTTTGCATTCTGGCCACTATACTTCAGTTTCCTCCTCTTTATAGATGACTATATGTATATCCTGGGGAATATAACATCTATATTGTAAAGTTGTTTAGAGCAGGGTTCCCCAAATCCCAGGCCACAGACCGGTATAGTTCATGGCCTAGTAGGAACTGGGCTGCACAGGAGGAGGTGAGTGGCGGGTCTGTATTTGCAGACCCTCTCCAGTGCTAGCATCACCGCCTCAGCTCCACCTCAGATCATTAAGCATTAGATTCTCATTGGAGCACTGGTCCCTGGTGCCATAAAGGTTGGGGACTGCTGTTTTAGAGGATCAAAGAAGTTAATATTCATAAAGTTCTTAGAATAGTTCCAGGCACAGTTAAATATGTGTGTTAAATAATTAAATAAAAGCATTGAAGCTTGTACAACACTACCAGTGAATAATAATAATAAATGCATTGAAACTTATGAAATCTCTATCCCTTCCAGCAACGAGGCCACTGTGTCCTGTACAGAGTGAATGTTTAAGAAACGTTTGTTGAATTAATGTTGATCTTTATAACATGACTGCCACAGTAATTACGTACCATTTCAATGATACTTTTCAATGCTCTAAATGCTCTGCAACCTTTTTCTTAAAATTGCCTTCTAGGTCCATGGCAGATTTTACTGACACAGGCTACGCTGATGCTCTACTTCATAGTACATTAAAAAATGTATAGGAGGAAATAGCCAGAAGTCATTTGAAGTCCAATGTTGTGACATTTTGTCATGTAATTACAGACAGCAGATTGTCATATGATAACATTTTTATAAAAAATAAGATGAGAGGGAAAATAATGACACTGATTGTCACAAGTAGCTTTCAATTTGTCCCCTAAAGCATCTTTAAAACATGAGTTCCAAAACCGCTTTGTGTGATGGCAGAACTTAGTTTAATTCCACAAATAATCTCTGCTTATCTGCCATGGCCTGCTCAGTGTTGGTGGCACTGAGGTAGAAGCTGTGAGCCCTGTGACAGTGGTGAGAAGTCAAGTGGGGGAGGCAGGAACCGACACCGGTAACCTTGGCGTCCGTAGAAGTCACTACTATGTAGAGCCCTGTTTTTTGAAAAATAGCCACTTTCAATAGATAAGTTCTTGTGTAGTTATTATTTAGTTACATCCATCAAGAAAATTCTCCCTAAAATCACTATGCCAAGAGGAGAAATTGCATATTTTTTTGTTCAGCAAGAAATTGCAACCTGGAGGCTTAGGGTCCAAACAGAGTGCATGGAAATGTTTTCTTTGGCTTGCTCGCTGTTGCCAAATTTTTAAATCCAGAAGATTTTACATTAAAAAAAAAATGTATTTCTTGCTTCTCTTGGAAAATCAGATTGGGCAATACACCCCCATTCCCACTTTGGGCCAGAATGGAGTGGCTTCTATTCTGCCCCGTTACAACTGCTTCTCTATACACATTTAGGTTTGTGGGAGACGCTTGAGAAGACTGAAATATCATATACGTTTGGCCACAAACTTCATAAAAGAAGAGCATTTATACTGTACAGGAGGGATTGAAGCAAAGGGAATGCTGGAAAGAGCACTAGGTCATTAGAGATGTCGCCTACCGGGGCTGGTCCTCTGACTTGAACACAGGACAGCTTCCCAGTCTCCCCTGAGGGGCTTGCCTGTAGGGGTCAAACTCAGCTGCTTTGGAAACAGGGAAGAAATGTGCCCTTGTTCTGTGGGCGTCTGACCTTCCTCATTTATATCCAGGTTGGTTTCTAGAACCATGTGGGAAATGAACCAGATTCTTTCCAATGTGACAACTGGCTTAAACTAGCCCTCTGGAGGATAAGAGGAAAATAAAACTTTGATGGAGGAAAGAATGGAGGCGATGGAAAGCCAGCTTCCATAAGGTAATCACATGGCTTCTTTTCGGCAACTAAAATTAGTGTCTTGAGGGATTAGTTGCTGGAGGTGTGGAAAATGAATCCAGTCAGCTTATTTTTGCATTGTATTAGGCCTGCAGACATTCCATGTAGCTTGTATGCATTTGGGAAACCAAATTCCATCATCAACTTGAGTCAAAATGAAGGAAAAATAAATCTCTACTTATCAAAAATATTTAAGACAGAGCCCCTACATGCTAGACACTGACATAATGTATAAATTCAAATATATATCTATTTTTTAAATCAATAAATGTTGAGTAAACATACAGACAAACACATTATAGTTAAAACTGAGGAAGAAGAGATCACCAAGGTCTGGTGCTGCATTTTTGAGGTAAGCTTTGAAGAAATGCTTAATCCAGGGGTCATATCTGAAGATACCCCCAGGGAGGGTGGGCTGCATCGCACAATCCAAGGGGGTACCATTCAAACCATACATTAGTAGGCAGTTCACAAAGATGAAGAAATGATAAAAGGGGGCTAGATTTAATGCAAATGTGAGGCTGTCCATGCCCAGAGCTAGTGGGGCAGCTCCTCTAAAGGGGGCAGCTGCCACTCTAAGTGTCTAGGATTAGCGGAAAATGGGAAAATGAGTTTTTATGAACGTTCCCAATTTTTAATCACTGAGAGGCCAAATAAAGCACAGCTTCCATCCCTTTGGCGCAGAAGCTGCCTATCTGTACACTCTGCTCAGAGGAGCAGAATTTGCCTGGGATTCTGGGATTGTGCCAGGCGAACAAAGCACCCACAGCACCGCCGAAGGGAAAGGGGTGTGCTGGAAACGCAGCTGGTCTGCAGCCCACCGCTCCCACCTCCTCACCTCAGTGGCTGAACAAAGGTGGAGGGGTGGGAGTAAGGAGGACACTGAATGCTGGGACTGAGGAATTTGGGGTTCCTTTGTGTATAGTTTGACACTTGTCAGGGGCTTCTTATGATCTTGTGGAAACAAACTTTCTTTATTAGTTAAGCGAGAGTCTATAATGGCAAATATATTAGATTGATGGTTAAAATATTTTGCTAACTAAGTGCAGTATGTACAAATTTTAACTGACATGTCCCTAATGGAGATTGATAATCAAAGCAGCTGTAGATCACCGGTGTGCTTGACACTGTGACGTGTTCCGGCTTCATTGCCACAGGTCAGGGTAGGCAGCACTCTTACCTCCATTATAAAGCAAATAACTTGGACGCATTGTTAAAGACTTTTTATTTAAAGCCGTGTCACTTGCTAGAGGTCACAGGAAGCAGGACCGGTGTTTAAAAATGTGGTATGACCTAAAGCCTGAATTTTTCTGCTGCACTATTTCATTCTGTTTTCTATAACAGCAGCTGAAGGAGCCACATAGCAACTTAATTTGTTGCTGAGATACAGAGATGTATAAACGTAAACATCATTCTCAAAGAGTTGACTCTGTTACACTAAAAAGGTGTTCACATACAAAAAGTTAACCCACTTAAATAAAACGGTTAAATATAAGAGCTGCAAAACAGAAAAAGCACCTATAGTAGTACAATACTATAATTAAAATTTTAATATCATCAATGAAAGATTGAATAAATCCTGCTCTATGAATATAAGAGCTGAAAAGCAAAACCAAAATTCCTTGTCCCACTCAAAAGAATCAGTGGAAGTGAATACTTGTGACTTTATTCTAAATGCTCTTTTTTAAGAGTTTGAATAAAATAAGAATGAAATAGTTTCACATCAAACTAAAAATTATGATAGCAGTCAAAGAACTAGAAATGTAAGTTTTGCAGTTTAGTGGAGAGGCTCTTAAAATCCAATTAAACAAATTTCAAGGAAAGAAATTTCAGAAGCTAGTATTTTAGTTGCAGTAGATTTTGCTTAGCTGATAGAGACAAATGTGCAGAATTAACTACAGCAGAAGTAGGTCCCTGCCCTCTTGTGGCTAAATGAAAGTATTACAACATTTTCCCTTAAAACATGGAATAGTGGACTTCTTAAAGCCAAAATTTTATTAATATTAATATCCTTCCTATTTCAAAAATAAATGACAAATTTAATTTAAAAAAAACAAATGAATGAATGAATAAATAAATAAACAAACAGAAGTGCCTTTAAGATATATTACAAGTGGTTCAGTAAAGGAATAACTGGGAAGGCCATTTTAACAAGTTTTATAGAAAGAGAAGATTGCATTTGGTATGCTAATTAAAAAGATTTCCATCCTGGGCACTAAAAATATGGATCAAGTGATCAAGCAATAGAGAACTAGAATTTGAGGAATTTAGTTAAGTGGTTAATATGATAAGTAAATGGTCTTCCTAATACCAGATGTGTGACTGAGCTATTGGAAGTGTTGGGTCATGCTATCCTTGCCTGAGTCATCTAAAAGGTGCAGTCACTTCCATGTGGTGGTTAGGGTGGCAGCATCTTGGTTGGGACACCAGCTGGCTTAGGGGTAAGGCCATGAGGTTTTCCAGAATATTCTGGGCGAGACTCATTCATCATGCAGAAATCCAGTCTGCTTGGGACAAATGTGGGCAGTGAGTGTGGCTTTGTCAGACTAGTCTTTCCCTCAAGAGCATGTACAATTTGTATCTTAAATTCTATTAACTGAATGAAATAAGATAATGTATCTGCCCCATATTTCTAAGAAATTCAGATCACTTGTAAAAACTGTATGCTGGCGTATGCATTCTGAAGTGTTTAGAGATGAAATATACTAGTATTTGCAATCTACTTTGAAATGCATCAAAAAGTAAAATGGAGGTCTATGGCCATGCCACCCTGAACGAGCCCGATCCTGTCTGAAATCGGAAGCTAAGCAGGGTCGGGCATGGTTAATACTTGAATGGGAGACCACCTAGGAAGACCAGGTGCTGTAGGCATAAAAAATAAAAAATAAGGGATTATAAGCTGACAAGGTCCTTGCAATCCATGAGGTCAACCAAGGGTTGCCTAGCCTAAAAAAAAAAAAAACGAAGTAAGATGGAATAATGAATGGACAGAGGGATGGCTAGATGCAAATATATGCAATAAAGCAAACACACTGACATTTTAACTGTGTATCCAGGAGACTGATATTTAGATGTTCATTGTACAATTCTTTCAATGTTTGTGTATGTTTGAACACTTTCATAATAAAATATGGCAAAACTCCTGTATTTTGAAATCTATCAAAATGAGTTAGAAGCAAAAGATAGTTTTAAGGAGATGAATAAATTCATCTGTTGACTTCAGCTTTTAAAGCTTCTTGATTAACATTTACCAAGTAAAATGATTTTGGCTTTTATTGCGATTAATACCCAGCATGTTCTCCCAGCAGTAACTGAAACATGGATCCAATTGAGACACCATAGCATGGCCATGTCAAGAAATCATCAGCATTCACATAGTCTATTGAAACAGTAATGACAGCTGCAAGCTAACATGGACATATATGAATTTTTATCAATGTCAGTCTCTCCAGACTGTAAGATCTATGAGAATATCTGATTTTTCTCATAATTACATATTCACATAGTGCCTAGCATGGTAATTGACAGAGTCGTGTTAAAAAAAAATGTATTGAATAAATGAATGAATGAATAAATCCACATTTAATTTTCTGCTCATGTATAATCAATAGATGTATAATTAATGACAAAAGTCCTGTAACTAAAGATTCACCAAATGTTATGCCAAAATGAGGAAAAATTTTTTTGAATGAATGAAAAGAATAAAGATGCTGCTGTTTTTGTCTGTAGCTAGAAAATCTGCATTTGACTCATAATTGCAGTAGTTTATTTAGGGAGAGATTACCATTCCTACCAACTTTATTAGGAATATTTTTATACAGTCTCCAAAGAAGTCAGCAGAAATGAACTTTTTGCAGTTATACATAAATCATGGATTCCTCTTTTAAAGAGAATGTAGACCAACTGCCCTTTACATTCATTTTGTGAGAACGTATATTTCAAATTAATTAAGACAAATCATGTGGCAGAGACCGTTGCCAGTGACCCATAGAGCAGATTCTGGACAACTCCCAGAGAAAAGAGTTTCTCCTGGAGCCCTTCCTGGGTTTCTGTGATTCAGCTGACATTTTAGAGAGGGTCGAATTAGTGGCTTTCGTCAAGGGAGAGCCACATACTTGTGAGAAACAGATGCAGTCCTCCAAAACAATGGTTCTCAACATGTGGTCCCTGGACAAACAGCATTAGCGTTACTATAAACTTGTTAGAAATGCAACCCTTGGGTCCACTCCAGACCTACTAAATCAGAAACTCTGAGGGTGGGACCCAGCAATTTTTGTTTCAAGAAGCAAAATGATTCTGACACATGCTAAAGTCTGAGAGCCTTGTTACTCAAAATATGGTCCATAGGCCAGAAGCAGCAGCAACAGTACCTGAAAGCTTTTTAGAAATGCAGGATTTTGTGCCCTGTTCCAGACCCACTAAATCTGAATCTGCAGTGTAACAAGATCCCCATGTTAGTCACATGCACATTAAAATTGGAGAAGCTCTGCTCTAAAGCAGAGTGGAACATTTTGTCATTGAGAATTACATTTGTAAAATCCCTATGGTATTGGGCACGGCATGGATGACAGCATTGAAGTTTCTAGATTCATCACTGTTTTAGGCAGATGAAACTGAAGCCCCTCGTTAGAATCCCTTGACGTATAAAAAATTGTTATGGCAGAAGTTTGTACAAGCGGGGGAATTGAACCAATCTTTGAGTAGTTTCAACTCAAGTGAATGTAGGGTTTTCTCTTGATATCCCATTTTAAAAGACCCGAATTTCTCCATTTATTGGCTATTGATATTAGGCAAGTCACTCTACCATTACAAGCAATCATTTCCTCTTTTAAAAATGGGAACTATAGGTTTGTCCTAATTAGGTTCCAGTTTTATCCAGGGCATCCAGTAAAAGTGGCTTGCAAACTCCAAATCCATATAGAAATGAAAAGGACAGTGTTGTTATATAAAGACCATCTCCTAAAAGGCAAATTTTCTCTTCTTTATTGAATGCTTCGAACTTTGAGGACTCTGAGAAATTATCGTTTCTATAAATTGGTACTTTGTTAAATTATTATTTGAGGAGAAAGATTTTCATTTAAAGAGAATCCAAAGTGACCAATAAACCTCATCTTTGATTATATCACCAAGTTCTTGAACCACAGATGAAGTATCAAGCTCTGTCTTGGAAAAAACTAAATGACATCCAAAGCCTCATAGAGTTAAGTACCTTATGAGAGTATCACCTTGGATTTTTGCTGTTGGGGTATTTTACTGGTGAAATTCATACCGGACCATAGGACTTTTTCTTTTCAAATAATCAAATTCCACTGAAACTGTCCATTGTGCCATACACTGAATTAGGAAACAAATTATTTTAGATGATAAATTTCACTTCACTTACAGGAACATACAAGTCTGACAACTTAAAGAGTAAGCCTCTTGGAATAAATAAAATTTTAGTATTATCAAACATCCCTTCCTTTTCAACATCAAAATGATGTAAAGACCACTCACACACCTGCACTTGTGTAATACACATGCAGATGACAGAGGAAACTCTTGAGAACAGAAATTTTGGCCTCAAGTGCTAAGCAAAGTTTGGAGCATCAGTTATAGGCATATCTAATTTTATCGTGTTTTGCTTTATTGTGCTTCACAGGCATTGTGTTTTGTTTTGTTTTGTTTTTACAAACTGAAGGCAAGTCCTTCATTAACAAAAAGATTATGACCTGCAGTGGGCTGGAATCGAACTCGAAATATCTCCGAGGTATGCCTGTGCTCTGTCTTAGATCATAACTTTCCCCAAGGATGGAAATGAATGCTTGGTGAATGAATGTAGCCCTTGTATCTTGGAAGTTTTGATTTGGGCGATACATATTTTGGCTAACAGCCAGTGTACAGACTAATTAAATAGAACCCACATACATAAGCCTAACTTATTTTAGAAAGAGTTCTGATAATATCCAGTGATTTAAAGGGGGGGAAATCTTGACGTTTGATTCAATAGAAAGTTCAGTTCAAAGGATGTTATTATTTAAGGTAAAGGTCTTATATGCTGTACTCAGTCGTCCAGGTAACCTGCTATAGAAGACAGAAAGGTGAATGGAGGGCTTAAGGGCTTGTTACTAGAGAATTAGTTTTGTTACTGAGGTACATGTGTGATGTGATGTAGTGTAAACCCATGCTACTCAATGTGTCCTCACCGAATAGCATTATCCCATAACAAGCCCGGGGCTTGTTATAGAGTTTCTGAGCCTTGGACCCTACCCCAGACCCACTGAGTCAGGATCAGCATTTTATAAAAAAAATGGGAATAATAATAATAATTAAGACATATGGATGTTTTAAGACTTAAATGTGTTAATACATTAAAAGGTTTAGAACAGTGCCAGGTACATAGTAAGTATTCAGTATTTGTTAATTGCATTTATTTTTTTCTCCATTCCTTGGTGTGCTAAAACAAGTCATGTTCAAACAGTGCATGTAGAAGTTAATGTTATCAAATAATTTTGTAATCAGTACATTGGTTAGTAATTTTTTTCCCTTTACAGGCATATTTTGAAAATAGAATATAGAATATTTTGAAATATTCTAAAACAAGTCATGTTCAAAGCGTGCATTTAGAAATTAATGTTATCAGATAATTTTGTAATCAGTACATTGGCTAGTAATTTTTTCCCCTTTGAAAATAGAATATAGAATATTTTGAAAATAGAATATAGAATATTTTGAAAATATAAAATAGAAAATAAAAAGTGTTACTGATGTCTCATTAGGCTTCTCTATAGCCATATTTAAGTATTAGGGCTGTAAAACATTTTTTCAAAATTAAGAAATTTTGTTAATGCATAGATATATGTATATGTATATGTATATATATATATACACACACAATAGAAGACATGCCAGAAGGACATACACCAAAATTTTTAATAGTATCTGCAAGATCACGGAGAGGCTTTTGTATTTCTTTTGTTTATTGTTTTTCTTTCATTTATTGTTTTTAAATTTTTATAAGACCTTTTATTTAGAGAAATAGCTATACATATTATAAAGCCTTTCTTATTATTCATATTAAGCAACTTTCCTCACTTTACCAACCCACCACCCTAGATGACCACTTTAAAAGAGAAAAAATAAATCCAGAAACTCAACTCTCTATTATCCCTTAACTTCTAACAGATGTAAATACACATATATATGTAATACACATATATCATATATATTTTATATATCTTTTCACATGGATGTTTATTGTTAAAAGCATGAGGGAATTTTCAACTTTCCAATTTATTTGATTGCAAATTACTCTATAAAGATAACTTATTAGACTATTACAAAGCAGGGAATATTTTGTAGTCCAATGAAGTCTTTAATTTTCAAATAGAGATGACCTTTATAACTACCAAGTTAAAAGGATTCTCCTAAAAAAGTCTTTGTTGCTAAAATAGTGTCTCCAGTGCCTGCCATGTCCTAGATAGAATTTTCTTCTGAGAAAACCACAGCTACTTATTTTCAGTGGCCTCATTCAAATAAACTTATGTTACTGTAAGACAAGATAAAGGGCACACTGGTGTTTGAAGGTGTGAAATGAATTTTCTTTCCTAGCGTTAGGAAAGGGCAAATACTTTTTTCCTTGAGTTTCAAAAATGAGGTCAGTTAAGGGTTTAGATATTTCAAAGGAAAAAAATGTATTTTCTCTGTTAGACCATATGGAATCTAAGTGAGTCAATGGCTTTATATTATTTCTAAAACTGAAAATGTCCAAATTTTCTCTAAGTTTAACCAACATTATACATTTATTGAAAATCTTTTCTGGTCTTCGTTTTTAGAGGAGAAACCAAAACAAAGTTGGCTTAAAATTCTACGTCTGCATTTTCCATTTCCATTAATGTTGTACTCTTCCCAAATAGCTTTTTGAATGAGATGTCTGGTGCAAAGATAAGGCTTTGAAAGAATGACAATGTCAAGAATCCTGCAGTCTCAAAGGCCCTAGGTCTTCCATTCCTCAGAGTGACATTTTTCGTAATCGTGAGAGAAATGGTCTCTCTGAGGCACCATCAGCAAAATTTCCCATTATGAGACTTTTTACCTCAGTTGTTGCACTATGTAAGCTAAAACTGCTGGTGTCTTGAAAAGCTCTCTTCAAGTGAGTGCTTACTTTGGAGGACTTGGCCAATGAATGGGTAGAAGTCGATGATATAAAAAGTATTGTTTCTAAACAGTGACAATACCTGTTTTTTTTGAAAATGTACCCTTTGAACTTCTATTTCTTAGAAAATAAAATACATCCCATTGATTAAAGAGAATCCTGTTTTTTCTTTAGAGAAATCAGAAGGATGCTATTAATAGTAATTTATTTATATCAACATAAATTATCTTTACTTTGAATTATATTTTATTAAATATGGTAGTAAGCTAAAGCAGGTAGAAGAAAAGTGTCAGAGCTTTTGGTGGATTTCTAAGGAGAGTCTTCAATTTCATATTGGTGTCTATATGAGCAAAATGGGAAGTTCACTGACTTCTCTAGTTTTACTCAATCTTCTCAAAGGCTATTGGAAGGAAAAAAGTTCTATAATTGCTGAAGAAACACCAGAATTACAGGTGTGACTATTGTCAAACATTTAAAATGTAGTTCCCAAACAGAAAAATCAGAAAGGGCACTTGTTTTTGCATTTAATTATAATACCACAGCTATTTCACATGTTAGGTTCCCTATAAACAGAATTGGACACAGGGATTCTTGAGTACATGATTTATTGAGAAAATATTCTCAAGAGAAAACCATAGGGAAGTGAGGAAGGCAGGGTAAGACAAGGGAAGAAGCTAAGCTGAAATGTGCTCTCTGCTGGATCCCATCAGCCTGATCCCATCCAGGGAATCGAGGGGACTTGGGAGAGCAAATTGCAGCACAGAAGTTGCCCACCCAGAACCAAGGGACCTGAGCTGTTATTCCCCTGATTTTTCAGTCACTGGGCATGGGTCACCCCCTTCCAGGAATAACCTGCCAGGCATCTCCAGGTGAGGTGGCTCCTATCACCCCGGACTGTCCTCTAGAGAGGTCTGGAGCTGCGAACCCTTAGCAGCCCACTCCTGCAGCAGCCCTGCAAAGGAGAGCTGGCCAGGACACCAATGGCATCTGCTTGGAGCATGTAAAGATACCTCCTTCTGTGGGCCCTGTACAAGCACTGCTTAGACTAATCCCTCAAAATTCAAGTGTTTTTTGTTTGTTTGTTTGTTTTATTGTTTCTTTTTTCCCTCTGTAAATGCCAAGATATTAGAGGCGCAAAGAACTCTAGAAATATATTCATATCTACCATTAGGTATAATTTTCTGGCAGTGTAAAAATGTCCTATAACCTCATTTAATGCATACCACAAAAAAGCATTATTTATAAAACTTTCCAGTCTCACTTGAAATTTCAGCATAGAGGAGGATGTATCTACTGGTTTTACAGGATATGTTGCCTGTAGTGTAAATAAGAGCCTGGAAAATTTTACTCTTAGGTTAAATATTTTCCTTTCCTTTCATTTCATTTTCTCTCTTTCTTTCATTTTTTCTCATGTTCTATTAATTCAACGTCTTAGATAAAAAATTTCTAAAATTCTATATAAAAAACAAGGTAATCATAGATGTGTTCAAAAATGTATTTACATGATGCTCACTGAAGATCTGTTTAAAATGTGAAGCATTCCAAATATCCAATAATAGGGAATTAGAAATAAATTATGGTATAGCTATATAACAGAAGACCATGAAGTCATTAAAAGTCATATCAGAGAAGAATATTATTAACATGGAAAATATTTGCATTAAGTGAAAATAAAAAAGGTAAAAATACCGATCGTGAATTCTATTCCATTTTACAAAAAGGTAATAATTGTACATAATAAGACTGGCTATGTATGCTCCCCATCTTTACAGTGTTATATCTGCATGGCTTGGATGTTTGAATTACAGGTAATATCTTTGGGGCTTTCTTTTCTCATTTGTATTTTTAAAATTTTCGATGATAAATCTAGGTTCCTTTTAGAATAAGAAAAAAGACTATTTACTAAATAATATCAACTTAAATGGACTTGCTATTAGTTATAGTTATCCAAATAATTTTCGAGATTTCCCATTTTTTCTTTTTCTCTGAATTAATCCTCAGAATATTCAAATGATATATAAAATAGCTAATTTTTATCACTATTTTTTAATATTAGTGTCACCTCAAATAATCATTCAATTATATTTCACTTTTTTGAAAACCAAAGGATCACCAGTCTACAGAGGCTTTATATTTTTAAACTTCACTTCTAATATTTCTAGATCCTTCCTTAATAATTCTTTACATTATGACATGTAATTTAGAAAAACATGCCAACTATTTTCGGAATATATATTTTAATACATAAATATCCAATGTAATAATAATAGTAAACACTTTATGGCCCATACTACCCACATGGGTATTGTGTTAAATATTTTATGTATTGTAAGAAATCACAAAACACTTTAAAAATTCTGCACTTTAAATTTAAAACAAAGGAAAATACTAAATGAGTTGATGATCATCTTCTTTTCTAAGTTCCTTAATCACCCTTAATCAATATGAAATCATCTAGAAACTTTCATCTGAAACAACAAGATATGTGCTGTTTAATGTAGTCACAAAATAAGACACTGCTATTGGACCCAGAATGCCACAAGAGAATGAAACATGAAAAAATTCAATCAACCATCTAGATGTTTTGCAAGATGGTGCCAAATTCCATTAAAATGTTTTTTCAATGTGCTATTTTCTTTCTCCTGAGGTGTGATGTTACATAGGCACAGCCAGCAACTAAGTGTGGAAATCATGCTTAATGCCATGCATAAGATTAAAATACCCTCTCACCTCTTTCTTTACTTCTTCTTCATCTTCCAGTGTCAAAGCAGCCAGTTGCTTAGCTCTCTGCTCCATCAGATTTACATATCGAATTGGATTCGACAAAGCTTCAATCACATCTAAATAGGGAAGAGACATTTTAGATCAAAGATCCTAGTGGTATTGATTATCCATCCTCCATCCATCCATTCTTCATCCATCTACTCAACCATCCATTCAACAATTTATCATCCATCTTCTATTCTTCTATCTACCAATCTAACTATCCACTCATCCATCCAACATTTTAGAAATGGACAATAGTCAGGACCCTTTGCTAAAACCTCAGTAAGAGAGAAATCGAAGGAGGTCAGCTCTGAGAGCCAAACTCGACAGGCTCCAAATTAGGATGTCTCAATACTCCAGATTCTTTTGTTTCTTTTTGAGGGTTCCATCCATTTTCCAGCAATGGCCCACACACTTGTTCTACTTGGCCCAATAGGTGTTTCGTAATGGAGACATCTGACATAAAAAAACCTGCTTTCCAGATTGTTGAAACAACCCAAAGATTTGGCAATCCAGGTCTCATTAGCACATGCACTGTCTAGCTGATGTGAGTGATGGCTATCATCTTTGGATGGGGCAGGTACTCTAATTTGCCATAGTCTTCACCACTCCCTAGTATATTACACCCAGGTCACTTAACACTATAAGCATTTAAATTTATGGCTCCTGGTTGACAGCATCATAAGTTAATTCCTCTAAACTTACAGTCTACACATGAAAAGAATCAGGGTTCTAAAACTGGCTCAAGGCAAATTAATTGCACAGACCTAGACAGATTGCTATAGTAACAGGTAGCATGGTTTAGAAAGCGTTCGGCCTATGAAAATAATACTATCTACCGGTGGATAAATATGCTCAATACTTTATTGGGAGTTGAACCAAATTAAGTTCAAAATTATTCATAAAGGCTTGAGTAATTTACCTTCTAAACATATAAACAAAATAGAGGTGATTCTGAGGTCAGAATTTCTGCCTCTGTTTTCAGAAAAATATGGATGACTCCAGATGGAAATATCCCTTTGAGTTGGGTTGTTTACCTGCATATGTATCTGGGACATAGTCTTTCACCTCTATGTAGACAAAGACAGCTGGTAGCATCAGAGGTTGGTTCCTCTCATTCCTCAGACAGATGTAGTGATAGCCTAGAGGGTGACAATAATACTGAGTATCACATATTTTCTTCACAATGTTAGCTATAACACAGGAACATTTATGTGATAGACGTGTTTTATTTTAGATGACTTTGGATGACAAACAAGTCACTTCTTTCTCATTTTAACCACATGGTTTTGAGTGATATTATATTTTCTCATCAGACAGGAAAATAATGTTCATTCTGACTTTTCTTCTTTCCAATCATGTTTTTCTCCATTAAAGAGAATTCGAAAACCATACGTCACAGATTGAATTATTAGTCCAAATTCATCCTCTACACATGATTTCTTGACTTGGAGTTTAGCCATATGCTCTGCTTTGGACAATGGAATGTTAATGATGTGGTGCATTCAGAGGCTTAAAATGCACTTGGAAAGTCAGGCTTCCCTTTATGCATTCCAGTGGGTTGCCATGAGAAGTCTGTACTATGGGTACCACTGCCCTTCCAGCCTGGGCCCCTGAATGAACACATGTGGAACAGTCCTAAACCAGCCCACAGCATGAAGCACAGTCACATGGCTGAGTCCAGTCAAACCCTGCCAATCCACAGACCTGTAAGCATGAAGATAAACACTTGTTATAAGCCATTGAGTTTTCAGATAATTCTTTAATAATCATGTAAGAGAGGCATGATTTTCTTTATAACTTTGATAAAAATTTTCTCACCACACTATCCATACCTGGCCGAATTGCTGGTACTGGCAAGATCCGGTGACCAATAAATTTACCTCCTTCCTCATAAACTGCTATCCTCAGACAGGCCAGAGAAGGAAGAACCACCTATAGGGACATTAAATATACATGTGGTTACAAGAAAAAAACTATGTCAGAAAAGAATTAGAAAGGTGTGATTCAAATAGGGCCCCACTTTTCTAAACCCAAGTAGAAAATTGTACTTAGCTAAATGATAAAAAGTTAAGTTGCTGTCTACAATTTAGATTTTCAAAAGAAGTCACCAGAGATACAGCTTCCTGTATGTTTTATGTCTTTATCCTAATGAAGAATTTGTTCAATACATAGACCATTTGCTTTTGACATGAACATTCTCAATGTGAAAATGACAAATGTTCTATGTTTAAATACAAAGAGTTAGTGAGCATTTACTACTATATTTTCAAAGCAAATTACATGTATACTTTTGAAGCGAAAGCAAAAAATAGACCAACCTTTTTAAACACAATGGGTTCTTCTTCCCAGACAGGATTTACAGCATTTCCTTGTGATGTCTTGGTCTTAAATGCTTTCCTCCTTGTGTCTACAGGCAAGCCAAACATATCTACTTCCACGTAAGTCCCAACTTTCTTATCAGAAAGAAATTGACCTGAAATAATCTAGAAAATAATAAAAAACAAACTCTTGATAAATGAATAACGATAATATAAGAAAATGCATTAGGGATGTACAAATGCTGATGGTGAATGTTGAACCATAATCAAAATGAAATCGATGCAAAGTATAAATATAATGTTTCTTTCAGGTAAAGAATTAATAGAAGAATACTGAAAATGTTGGAGTTAAAAGGAGGCAATTAATAAGATAGAGTTTTATGGAAAGAAATAAATGAACCACTACCAAAAGTTTGATGAGATTATGCCTTTTGTATTTAAGAGATATCTATTAAATGTTAAAGATTATTTTTTTAGTCAACTGAGTATAAAGGTTTTTGCAATACTTAAAAATGTTACAAGAGAAAAAGCTTATTAGAAGAACAAAGTTGGAGGTATCACACTACCTGATATCAAACTATACTACAAGGCTATAGTAATCAAAACAGCATGGTACTACTATAAGAACAGACATGTAGATTAATGGAACAGAATAGAGAACCCAGAAATATGGTCAATTAATCTATGACAAGGGAGTCAAGGTTATACAATAGGTAAAGACAGTCTTTTCAATAAATGGTGTTAGGAAAACTGAACAAATATATACAAAAAATGAAATTAGACCACTTTCTTATGTCATATACAAGAATAAACTCAAAATGAATTAAACACTTAAATGTAATACTTGAAACCATAAAATTCCTAGAAGAAAATATAGGCAGTAAACTCTTTGACACTGCTTTTAGTAATATTTTTTTCGGTATGTATCTCCTTGGACAAGGGAAACAAAGAAAAAATAAACAAATGGGACTACATCAAACTAAAAAGTTTTTTTTACACAGCAGAGAAAACCACCAACAAAATAAAAGACATCCTACTGAATGGGAGAAGATATTTGCCAATGAGAACATCCAATAAGGAGTTAATATTCAAACTTTATAAAGAACTCATACAACCTATTGCCAAAAAAACTGAAAAATGCAGTTAAAAAATGGGCAGAAGACCTAAATAAATATTCCTCCAAAGAGGACATACAGATGGCCGAAAAACATATAAAAAGATGCTGAACTCATTTCTCCTGAATGTTCTTTTTAGCCTGGATGCATGGGATCTGCAAGCAACAATCTCTCTGTTTAATTTGAAGTTCCACATGAGAACAATTCAACAGACATTTTACAACATGTTTGAAACTTCCAGGTTATGTGAGTCACACTGGGAATTCAGATGTACCAAATATTTTGTGTGCTTATGATGTTTGATCAAAGCAGAAGTCCTTAACTAAATTTAATGATAAGGACTCTCATGTTCTTATCAGTGCAAGAGGATGGCGGAATACCATTTGAGCTTGCAAGTCCATTCTGGTACTATAAAGACTACGTCAGAGGATCGAAACAAAGGCACCACTGGACAGATATGAGCCACATCTTGGTTCCAGCTGTAATATAAAAGGCAGGTCTCTACTGCATCACACCTGTCCATTTAGGGCAAACTGACAACTCTAAAACATAGACTCAGGTAGCAGTTTACATTTTTCTGGGACTCAATTGTTTCCCTCAACTTACTTTCCTGTCTCTATGTCATTGTTTTATAAGCACTTACACTGTCACAGTAGACTTTTCAAGAAAGAATAAATAAGTAAGCCAACATGTATGAAACAAGATGAACTGGCAAACAAAGACAAAATATTATTAGTTTGACCAACTACAACAACATTGACAAGGATCCTAAAAATAACACTTTATTTGCATGTGATGCCTGAGAGTTTATCTTAATCAAATGACATAAATTAAACATCCTTTGCTGAAAACAATTTCCTAAAATAAATATAATCTTGAAGCTCTAATTCTGCCAACTCCATTCTTTAGATATATGGTGTGAAATAATTTCGAAAGATATAATTGTGAAACACTCCATTGAAATTTAATTTTTAATCTTCAGTATAAAATGACATAAATTTTAAAGTAAAAATGGGCTCAATAAACCTAGGATAAATATTAATTAGTGAAACTGTTACAGAGTGACTACTTCTTTATGTAAAATAAGTAATGTTCAAGACTTTTATAGGTGACAATTTTATAGTGGAGATGTACGTACCTTAACAGATAAAGTGTTGGCCACTATCCCATCTACAATGCCTTCGGTGAATGGATCGAAATGCTTGTCAGGTCTCCTCATGAACTCTGGCTTTAATCTGTAGCCACTTTTCCCATTGTATTCATACATCCCCATGTTTATCTGCATAGCCAGGTCTGCATATCAGAAACACAACCCTTAATGTGACTATTTAAATTTAGAGCAAGAAGGTAAGATTGTATTACAGTCCAATTTGTCCCCCCTTTAAAAAGAAATATTTATTCACTGTAGAAACTTAGGAAACACGGATAAGGAAAAAAAAAAAAAAAGAAGTTGAGTTGTAACCTACAAATCCAGAGATAAACTATTGCCAACAGTTTGGTGTACATTCTGTTTTTCTACTCCAGATATATTTTGAGCATGCAGTATGTTCATTTCATTCAATATCTGCTTCAATTTTAAGAGCTGTATAAAATTCTTTCGAATAGGTACATTCGAGTAAATGGATTAACACAGGCTCCTCTTTGGACACACTTATAAGTCTCTTCTAAATTTTCACCATTACATACAATGTTTTGATAAACATGGTTGTGGTGAAATCTTTAACGATATCATTAATGATCTTCCTAGGAGTGAAATTTCTGGGTCAAAAGGTATGCATGTTGAAGAATCTTTTAACTAAATCTTGCTAAAATACCCTTTAGACAGTTTAAACCACTTTAAATCTTTTATCCATGTTTTTGAGGATGGACTTCCCCACACCTCGCCAACAGTGGATGCTATAATTTTCCTTTTATTAATTTATAGAAAAAAGTTTCCTTTCTAAAATCTGCATTCCTAATTACAAATTGACTCATTTCTAATGAACGAAGATTACTGGTCAAAGTTTTCCTAAGACCCAGTGTACGAAATGAATGTCCACACTAATTGCGATTACTAGGGTTTTAAAAAACAACATTTTAAAGTAATCAAGAATTTGAGAAGCTGTCATTTATTACAGGTTATCTGAGTCACAACTCATTTCTATTGAGGTGAACAATAAAGAGGTGATGGTAGACGTATTTCAAAGTTCCAAAAAACAAATAACTTTTAGAGAAGAGAAAATAAGTGAAATTTTACCTGTTGTGTTATTAAGCTATTATAATTAGAAAAGTACAAAAAAAAAGAAAGTGATGGACTTCTCATACTGAAAAAATTAAAAAGCCTAAAAATTTACGTTAGCAAATCATATGTTTTAAAAAATAATATACAAGTAGACTTTATCCCGGGAACACAAGGATAATTATATATTAGGAGATCTATTAATATAATTTCACATTTTCTTACAAAAGAATCATCATCTCAATAGAAGTCAAAGAGACATTTAATAACATTTAACATACATTTCTAATACACTGTTAGATACTTCTTTAATGTGTTAATATGTCTCGTAGTCACAGCCAACATCTACTCAGAGATATCACAAAGGTGAAATTTGTATTAGTGTCAACATGAAGAGAAAGGTGCCCACTCTTAGTACTATTATTTTATGTTATCCTAGAACAGTCAGTCCAAAGTCTTAAGAAAATGGGAAAAGTAGATGTGATTAAATTATGATTGTGTATCTGAAAAAACCAATAGAATCTGCTTGCAAATAGACTATGTTCTAAGAGCTTAGGAAGATGGTCATTTATAAAATAAGTTTATTTATAATATACATATACAAATATTAATATCTAGAAACAATGTTAAAAACATAATGTTAAAAAAAAGTATCTCATCTAAAGAAACTAGATTTCTAATAAAGATGAGTAATTTTTCCGAGGGACAACATAACAATGTTTAAAGTGAAGAGAAAAACATTCGGTGATTAAAAAAAACTAAAAATGTAAGGATGTCAGTTTTCTTCAGATAGATTTATAAACTTAATGTGATTTAATCAAAATCTCATTTATTTTTCCTGTGAGGGAGCAGGAAACAAGATAATAATTTAAGTAAATTCATCTGGAACAGGAATCTTACTGGCAATGGCAAGAAAAGAACTGAAAATTAATAGCCTCGAAGAAGAATTTCCACTTTTAATACAATAATAAGTAATATTATATTAAACATTACAATAATAACAGTGAGTTACCAGTTCCAGGAATGCAGATAAATTTATTGATGGAGAAGAATATAAATTAAAAAAATGGACCCAAGTGAACAACATAAATGCCTATTAAGTTGTAATTCCAGGTCAGTGTAAAAAAAGAATTGATGTCCTACTGAGATTATATATCAAAATTAAATTTGGATAAGTGAAAATGTAAAATTATAAATTACAAAAAAATCCATGAGAGAAAGAGAAATAAAAATGAATCTGGTTTGGGGTGGGGAGTCTTCAATCATAAAAGTAAGCCAAGACTCCATATACAAAACATTAATCTGATCTCATCTGTTTCACTAAATAAGACAACTTGACTTTTATATAAAAAGTGCTGTTAAAGATGAATAGGAAAACTGACAATAGTTATGAATAGGCAAGTCATAAAAGCCAAAATATAAAAATCAAAACGCATTCATAAAAGCCAAAATATAAAAATCAAAACACATTCATAAAAGCAGAAATATAAAAATCAAAACACATTTATAAAAGCAGAAACATAAAAATAAAAAAAACATTTAAAACATCCGCCTTTAATAATAATCAAAGAAATGAAATAAAAACACGTGAGATAATATTTTGTCTGAAATTGTATTAATATTATTTATTAATAATACTGAACCAAGATGTCAAATGAGTGGGAACACCTCACATAATACATTGTTGGTGGAGAAATCTAGAGCAATATTTTTGATGGACAAATTGGCATTTTGCACAAAGATTCTCAGAACATTCACATCTTTTAATAGAATCGCTCTGAGGAACTTTTCCAAAAGAACATTAGGAGATAGACTTGACAATTTATATTCAAGTCTGTTCTCAGAGCATTATAATAAAAAACATTCCCTAACGGTCAGTGATAGGAAATGGGTTTTAGTAAATTGTGAAATGTGCTTAATATACAGATACAGAAGTTTCATATGAAGTTTCATATCTGTATATTAAAATGAAAAAGCATGTATATATACACATAGCTTAAAAAAATATTTACAGATTACAAAGCCAAAAATTAGCAGTGTTGAATTTCTGAGTGGTAGCGTTCCTAGCAGTTTTATTCTTTCTTGATACTTTTTTGAATTTCCAAATTTTCTACAAAAAAAAAAATGTTACTTTAAAAAGTAGAACAATTTTTTTTTGAAAATAATGCAAAACTAGTAGAAATAAAGACTTGTTTACAAGTATTGAAGACAATTTCTCAATTTTCAAAATTCACCTTTTCTTACATTGATGATTCTTTCATTGAAATTTGCTTATATTTGTTCCAATCAAGTCTGGCAACTTCTTCTCCTTGGGAATGGTTTGTGCACACTTGGAAAGGTGACTTCATAATAGAATGGAAATGAGCATGAGCTGTGCTACTTACCCATCGTTTGGAAGTTAAGTGCGACCATTTGACAACCCGCGTTCCAGAAGAGCTGAGGCATATAGTTAGATGAATCCACACGTGTTCCTTTTGGATATATCCTGCTAAGCTGCATTTTGTTATATCTGGACCATCATGTTAAGTAGTGAATACAATTATAAAAACAATTAGCCAAAAATATTAACTGAGAGGCCACCTTCCATCTTTCTCCATTTGGCAAAATGAACTAAATATCGATGATCTCATTGGGCTAGTGGGCGAAATATGTAAAAAGCTTGCCGAACAAACTGAATAAATATGCTTTTATAATATAAACGTGGCATCACCTTTGCAGAGCCTTGTAGTTGAAAACTAGTAAGGTAGCAAAAATGGCTGAGTCAAAGTCAACCTGATTCTGGGGAGATTACTAAGGACAGGGTTAGGGACTAAGGACACACAAGGGAGCTCAAACGTGTCAAGTCATGTGAGAATGATACTGTGTTTGGCAGAAACAGATAATATGAACTGTATGGCTATTTTTCAAATGCTCTCTGCATACAGTTATCTTTGGGAATGTTAACAAGGTGAATATAGCTCAGAAGATTTTGACCTCATTTTGTATTTTGGTTCCTACTGTCATCAGTTTTCCATCCTGAGAAACTTTTAGTTATTGAACAACTATATCTTTAAAACACAAATGACTGTTCCTATCACCAAGTTAGGCAGAGGTTAGTTAGGGTTCTGAGCCTGGGCTGAGGCGTCAGGCCAACTAGAAATTGAACCTTAACTCCCGAACTTGCCAGCTGTATAGTCTAGGTCAAATTATTTTACTTTTCTGTGCCTCACTTTCTATATTCTGTATTTCTATAAAATAAATTGAACATTTTCTATATCATAGGACTTTTGTAAGTATTAAATTAAACATATAATAAAAGCAGTATCACATAGACAGTTACTTAATGAATACTAATGATTATGATTTTTATAGTGTGACTGTGTTTATGGAGTTTACATTTGTTCCCTCTCCTATTGATGAATTTTAAAACAGACTTTTTATTCTAGAACTTGCTTCATGAAATTGAGCTCTTTGGGACATTTAGTATTAATTTTATCAAAAATATTTAAAGACCTGTTTCATTTTATTTTGGTTCATGGATAATAATAAAAAGATTTTGTTGTCAGAAGTATTAACAAAACCTTTATTAGTAATATATACTTATATTCTCATATCATTGTCCCAACTATTTTTTGATCGAACATCTATTACATATCCAAGATGTAAGATGTCATCAGGTTTATACACACACACACACACACACACACACACCCTTTACACATATCTTATACAGGTATAAAGTACACACATACACACTTTACATATGTTGTCCCTCACCTGAACAGCTAGCCATAAAGTGGTATCATTATTTTGTTTTACAGACAAGAAAATTCAGAAGGGTTGAGCAAATTGTCAAAGCACAGAGAGCTTGATGGTGTAAAAATAATCTTGAAATCCTTTACTCCAAGTCCGGTTCTCTTTTCCATAGGCTAGGCTACCCTATTCAGAGTTGCATATGAAACCTGTAACAATTTATCATGCTCAGGTGACTGGCTTAAGCCATTTCATGCATTCTTCTTCTGCTTATTTAAAACAAAAATTAAATAGCACATGACTTCAGTTGTGCTAATTCAGTCGGCATTCGTCAAATCAAGGATACTCTACAAATTCCACTGGAGACTTCGTCAGTTGCTCAAGTCCTTTGGTTTCCACAAAAGAAGACATTTCAAAACTTCTATTTCTTTCTAAGTTAATAACAACAAAAAAAGTGAGAAATAAATTCAATGTTATAAATTATAACATAAAAGAAGTAGGCAAATATTCAGTGAATTTAGGGTGCTTAATTTTCAATGTGACCTTCATATTTCTTTTTCTTTTTTTTTTCGGTGAACTATTTACCTGCAACAAAAATTGAGTCTTGTTAGTTGTTTCTTCTAGTATGTACTACCTGGGCCAGATATGCTTACGATTATACAAGTTAGGGACATGGTGGCATTAGCATGGAGAAATTAATTTTAGGCCCTTCATACATCTTTTGTTCTAATTCCGGATTTACTTCTTGCGGCCATTGCTGAGGATTAACAAAAGAAACTTTGGGTATGTTTCCTAGAAGCTGACAATCTCTTTTATACCCACAATTGTCACCCGCCTCAGTTTGTATGTACCCTTCAGTTCAAACAACTAACGTGACACTAGAATTATTGTATTTCAGAGCAGAAAGATCCTTGGAAATTTCCCAGTCTGATGGCCTCATTTTCAGGTTATATAACAGGGTCAGAGAGGTGAATGTCCTAGATGTCTTAATATTCTTGAACACAGAGCAACATCCTGAAAGTGAAATCAAAGCTTCCAATTAAAGTGAGAGCAACAAAACAAAGTTTTCTTAGTTTGGAAAGATTAAGAGTCAAACAGCTTCTCTGTCCAATTCCCAACAAAAAAAATCAAACTGTTATATATAGTATTAAGACAGGTGTCATCCAGAGAGGTTAGATACCACTCAGTTTTTAAAACTGAGTTCCTTTTGAGGCCTTTTCCCCTCTTTGGCGCCTATGTTCCACAATTAAAGCCTCACACTTCTTCCTAATCATTCCCAGACTACTTTCCCTATTTCTTCACATTCCCGAATTTAATAATCTGTAAGGTAAACTCTTCTCTTATTTTTGCCTATCAAAAATCTACTTTCATATGACTATTTGAGTCATGACTGCTAATTAAAAGTAAGTCCATTTAATAGGTGCTTTGTAAAATATGTGCAGTACCATTTTTTTAAAAAAAGTGATAAAATAATATCAAACACAAGGATAAAAGCACTTGTTTGTAAATCTTCAGCTCACACCCTTGTTACCAGGTTCTGAAGGACTCAAATGCATCAGCTCCTCTAGGAGCTTTTGACTCATGGATTAAGAAAGCTCATTTTACAGTCAATGAAATTTGCAGTAATACAAAAAGGACATTCCAAATTCAACAACCAGTGCTAAGCAGCATCAGTAATTGTTAACATCGAAGAAAATGTTGAAATCTTTATATATAAACTGTACTGGAAATTAAATTCTTTATTGTAGAGATCTAGATACCATATGCCACTGAGTTAGGACTCTGGGTAAAATTATACAATTATACATGTGTGTTATGTAGAAGCTTAGACTATGATATATCTAAAACTATCCTTTATAAGAGGCTGCTGTGTTGAAGCAAAAATTTAGTTTTTAAGAGCAAAGGCTTAGAAGCAGCTAAAAAGTCCCAAGGATTCTCTTAACCTGACAGCATCTTACATTTCATGCAATTTCATAAAAGGGCTCTTTTCCCTAGGTGGAGGAAAGATATATATATTTCTTGTACCTAATATGGATATGTAGTTGGATGAAAAGAAAACATAAAGTGATACAAAGCTAATGATTATTTTCCTAAATATATAAAACAGACTGGACAAATGGAATGTGGTGAATTGGTTGATCTGGTTCTATTTCTAGTTATCAGGGCTGAACACTCTCTGGCTGCTTCCTTTCTGGGGGCTGGGTAGGTAGTTTATTTCAACACTGTCCCTTATATAGTGGGTGGAGTCCACTGTGTTGTTGCAAACAAAAAACAAATGTGAAACTCTCAGTCAGCTGTACTCTGGTCTAATGTCTTTCTGGTAACCATGTATAGCCCCTAGTCCTAGTAAGCATTTTGGAGAAACATCAAGGAATACTTTCTCATATAGTTATTAAAATATGTATGACATGATATGATATGATATAATATATAATATATATATATATATACCTGATAGGCAACTCATGCATATGTTAAAGACTTCACCAGCACAGAATAGTTTTATGAAGGGTAACGTTTCAGTCTAATTACCATTTGTTTAAAATATACTTTTATATGTTACATTAGAGGTTTCTCTCCAGGAAAACTTACTTTTTGAAATTTCAAATGACTCAAACTTGACTGGCTGAATATAGTTCACCAGGTTAGACATCTCTTCTGTGGCCATAGCCTCGCTCCCAGCAGTCCCCTGAAAGCATGGATAAAAATAACATTTCCAGAGTCAACGTTATATTATTGATGGTTATTTTCCCAGGGCAGTGATCACGTGACCCATGAGAGCAGAAAATCATCCTTCCTCTTCTGAAGATGATTATTACCAGTAGAAAGTTCATTACAGGAGGAAGAAAAAGCAAAACCTCACTTTACCCAAGTGTGAGGCGGGATGAAAGAGGTCTGGGGGCAATCCCCAAGTTCTCTGGGACCAGCTGCATCAGCCTCTCCTGGAAGATCCTTAGAAATGAAGCAAATTAGAATCTGCATTTTACTACAGTCATTCAAATGCACAGAAAAGTTTGAAAAGCACTGGCTACAAATACAACTCATCTGCCATAACAAAGTCCATAGAGAATGTCTTAAGTTAATAAATGAAGAACTCACTGTACAATGAGAAAATTAGCACATGGGTAACCACTAAATGAACTAAATTTATTTATTTTTTAAAAAAGGTTACCTTGTAGAAATGGTTTGGGGTAGGCAAACAACTATTCTTTTTCTTTATATAAACATCCCTTCTTCCCTCCCTTCATGGTTCCCGTGTGCCTATTAGGCAAACAGTAAAGTATAATGTAGGGGTAAATAGCTCAGGTCCTAGAGCCAGATTGCCTGATATGAAGTCCCAAACCCTCCACTTAGAAGCTGTGCCATCTTGGGCAAGTTACTTAACTGTTCTGTGCCTCAATGTACTCATCTGTAAAATTAGGATAAAATCAGTTCCTTTAGCATATAGGGTTTTTGCGATTATTGAATTAATTAATTTATGTGAAAAAGCTCAGAGCACTGCTTGGCACATAGTAAAACCTCATGTTACTTTAATTATTATTAGCTATTACATATTATTTTGAAAGAGTTTTTGATAAAGAAGAAAACGAACACTGAAATATTGTTATAGACAGACTTCTATAGATTAATATATTTTCTCCTACTTTTAAATGAGAAAATGTGGAGACAAGGTTTCTTTTGAAAACTCCTGTAGCAATATTAAGTTAAACATTAACTGAGAAGTATTCATTAGGAAATGGACCATCTATTTAGTCAGACAATTTTTAAATTATAAAAATTCACTGATAAAAATTTATAAATAATTAAAATAATTCTCAAGCAGAAATACTTTACCAGGCATTGTAACAATTTTCTTCCCTGACAGTAACTTGGAATTTAGTAGGAAACATAGTTAAAAATTTAGATTTCATTACAAAAAATATTTATGAGGAAGAATATCAAGTAAGAACAGTATATTATTTGTCATTTACCCTTGCTTACTTAATTGTGAAGATTTAAGTACTGAGACAGATACTTTCCAACATATTTGAAAACAGATTCAGTATAATTTTTTTGAGCAGGACTGCTGCTAAAACAAAGTTCTAAAATTCCAATCGACCTAGCTCTGATTTACTTCTAGATTCTGTGCAATAACATTTCTGAGCCCATGAAGTTATGTGGAATGCTTGAGCTTATGTCAATAGGTATCTTTAGCAGTTCCAAAATTGTCATATTTCTGAACATTTCTCCAAACCTCACATCTTCTCTGAACTTGGACCATTTGACGATCGATTTACTTGTCTTAAAAACTGAAGCAGGCAGTTGTATGTCACGAATTGTGAATTTACCATCTAGGTATCCCATTTGGTGAAAGGTAATCTCAACATCATTGTTAATTCTAGAGAACTTTTCTCAATGCCCTGCTTATTCCTTTAGTGACCTAAGTCTGCATCATTATGTTTACAGGATAGTGAAAAAGTTTTAAGGTGAACTGTGACTTTAGACCACTAGATGGCAGAAAGTGATCACGGACTATATCCAGAGGCCTGGCAAATGAGCAGAATGCCTCTGACTAGAGGTCGAGCCTTAGACACCTACCTCATCCATTGAAGATTTTTTACAGTCATCATCATCATCGTCATCGTCACTCTCTGTATCAGCTTCCCCTGTCAAATTTTAATAAAAAATCATGAAGTGAACATTTACAGGTTTGAGGCACACATAACATATGCATTACCCAAAATTTCCTTGGAAATTGGCCTTTTACGGTTTGTTTTAAAATTATTCTTTTGGGTGTTTAAATTTTATAAATTATAGAGAACTATATGGACGATTTGAAGTGGACTTTTTTCCTAAATTTTATTCGTGAATACCATTTGAAATTTCCAAATTCCATAAAAAATGCTTAACATTTTTTATCTTTATTTAAAAAATATGGCATGTACAGTTAGTTTTCTATGGTACATGTATCCTTTCTTGATGTATACATTCTCTTTCAGGGTCTGTATCACCCTAAAAGAGATAAACTGTCACTTTCCCATCTTTCTCTCTTTTTCTCTTTCCTGATTTTTCAATATGATGTTTGGCTAGCACTCAGTGACCTTGCGATTACTCTTCCAAGGCCATAGAGGACCTCGCAGAAGTCAAGAAAGAGGATACGAGCTGGTGCAGGAATGGTGGGGCTATGATAATACACTTGACTATACAAAAACAGTTAAGGTACCAATTGTATCCTATTATTTGCTTGCAGGCTTATTTGCTGAATATATTCTTGTCTAATCACTATACATACAGTATCTTGAAAAATGGTAAAATTCTATTTAAAAGGGTAGGATAAAATGAGTGAATTCTTAAAATCATTCTGCATTATGGAAATCTAGCGTACTCAGACATAATTCGGCTTCAACAGTCGTTTCAATGGGTTGTTTTTCTCTCTGAAGATTTGGTGGATGATTCTGCTAGATTAAATATTTTCACTAGTATGAAGCATTAAATTCTTCTACATCTCTGGGCCTTAATCAGACCCAGTAATAACAGTTATGTAAAAAGATTTTCAAGTGAAAAAGGCATAGTTCTACATTGATTTGAGTACTTCTGAGTTCACATGGTGCAATAGCATGATAAGCCCAGTAGATGGCAACACTGGATCAACAATGAGTCAACTTGCATTGACAAGTATCTTTCGCAGTCTTCTGAAACTTAGCTAGCTGCCCTACTCAATCTATATAAATGACACAGTGCCCACGGCACTTGTCTTCCAAGAAGCTTATAAATGTATTCATTTTGCTGATGAAGTTGAATCGATTACTAAATGACAGCCATGAGCAAAGTATTCATAAAGTATCTTTAAAGGGAAAAGATAACTGGGACAAACAAGGCTTATTATTTATGGCTTGTTCAATTAAAGAGAGCCACATGCAACCACTTTATGATGCTGATATTGTTTTAGTTAATAAGGTGAATCCACTATATTTTAGATAGAAAATATGTCTTATTTTGTTAGGAATACATTCTTTTAAGAGGTTGAAACAAAATTTGTTTTTTTCTTTTTTAAAAGGTCTTCCTAGGTAGTCTCCCATCCAAGTACTAACTAGGCCCGACCCTGCTTAGCTTTACAAGATCAGACATCAGGCTTGTTCAGGGTGGCATAGCCGTAGACAATGGACCATGGCTCCACTGCGGGGTGAACCCAGGACCTTCTGCATGTAAAGCAGACATGCTAACTGCTACACTATGGAACCACGTCCCAAGATTTGTCCCAAATATTTACTGCTCCAAGTTCCTGTGACTATTTTTCATTGTTTAATTAAAGAGGAGCTTCTTTTTGTCAAGTAATTTAAAAAGTTATTTTGCAGAATCTTCTGCACAATGCTTCATGGGGCACAACAATAAACTAGTCATTTTAAATAATCAGGTCATTCTTTGGTTCATGTGAGAAAAAAATAATTTGTCTTCCTTCACTCTATGAGCAAGAATCTGCTCATTCCCTTATAAATCTTTGGAGGGATGTTGGAGGAAGCCTGTTGAACCATAAAAAAAATCTTACTTCAAAAAAGGTTTTTAAGACAACTGTGCTGGCAAAAGGCTGAATCCTGTAGAGGCACCTGGCTAACAAGGGCCATGAGAAATAAGTTAGCTTTGAAATAAGAACCATTTCATGTTTTTCAAGTTACTTGAGTTCCCAATACTGAGAACAACTACAAACCAAATGGTAAATTAACAGTGCTCTTTATTCAGGGGCCTACCTACATATTAAAATGTCCAAAATTTTCCATTGAAATAAATAAAGATTGCGCAACAGAATATGGGGCTATCTTAGGAAATCTACCGATTACTAACAGATTGCTGCTCTTTCTCTGCATTAAACAACAATGTTCACTGCCTCTAAAAACCATTATTTGTATCATGCATCCAGTTAATAAGGGAGAGAGCTGGTAGTGGGAACGGCAGATGGTAAAACAAGCTCCCACAGGCAAAGGAAGACATGGTTTACTTGCTAGCATTCAAGGAGTAGAATTGAGCTTGGAAGTAGGTGGCCTATCAATAATATTCCTTCCAAAACTTCAAAAAGAACATTCTTACTGAGAACAAAAGTTATTTTTGAAAAAATGTAAGAACTGTTTAATAATGTTTGAAATATACATTCAAGAACTACCAAAAAAAAAACCTTTCAAAGAATTATATAATATTTGATAAGGATTTTAATCTTAACAATAAAAGGAATTGACAATCAAGATAGAAAAATAGAAGAAAAAATAAATTAGAATCTTAGCCAACCTTTTTTTTCCTGATTGCCATAGAGTTTATATTTTAATTTTAAAAATTATTTAAAAATATTTTAATTGCTGTATGATGCATATTCAGAGAAGTATGGATTCCATACGTGTACAGTGCAATAAATTTTCACCAGCTACATAGGTTTAGTAACTAGCACCCAGATCAAGAAACAAAATATAACCAGTCTCCAGAAGACCCCTTTAGCTTCCACTCAGTCACTTCTTCACCAAGGGTCACCATGTCCTGACTTTTAACAGCATAAGTTAGTTCTCTCTGTTTTTTTGTACTTTATATAAATGGAATCACACAGTAGATACTTTTTTTGTATCTGACTTCTTTTGCTCAACATTATGTTTCTGAGATTCATCCATATTGTTGTGTGCAGTTTTAGACTTTATAGCTGCATAGTATTCCATGGTGTGAATGTACCATGATTTATTTCTCTGTTGACGGGCATTTGGTTGGTTTCCAGTTTGTGGCTGTTCTGAATAGTACAGCTTTAAGCAATTCTATGTACATGTCTGTTGGGCATATACTTAGAAATGGAATTCCCTCAGGCATGGGAGGTGCATATGTTCAGCTTTTGTAGATACTGCCAAGCAATTTTCCAAAGTGATTGTTCCAACGTTAGTTAACTTTTCATTGAAGAACTTCCTATATTCAAACTTAAAGTTTCTTCCACTGTCCACCCTCCAACCAGGAGATCTTTGCAATGTACTTTTCAGATTACTGAGATTCTGACTAAACATGAAAAATAGACTAAATCACAAATAAGTCAAAGGAAATCAGTGACCACTTAGAATTCTTTTATCATCAACCACAAAAATTTATTATTTCAAATTAAATCTAAATGGAAAATTAATGATGTTAAGCATCATCCAGTAGCTTTGACAGATATTCAAGTAACTTTACCATTTCACATTTTAAAAGGATTCTTTAAAATATGGATAAACAGAATTGTCCAGAACTCGTCAGCATCACCAATGAGAACAAATTGGGTGAGCACCTTGTGTCCAGTCTTATAATTAACGTCAAGGGATCATTGCCTTTGAGAAGCTTAAAATCATGAGGTCATTCCAAAGACTATTTGGTTTATGTGGTAGCCAGAATCATAGCCTCCCAAAAATGTCCATGTCCTGTGACTTTGTCCTGTGTCCTGTGACTACATGTCCTGTTAATACATGTCCTGTGAATACACAGCAAGAAGGGCCTTGTAGATGACATTAAGTTAAGGACTTTGAGATGGGGGGAGATTATCCTGGATTATCCGGCTGGGTCCAGTGTAAAGATACAAGTTATTAAAAGCAGAGAACCTTTCCTGGCTGTGGTCAGCGGGAAATGAGGGCCAGCGAGATGTGACATTGCTGGCTTTGAAGATGAAAGAATGGGGCCATTAGATGACAAATGAGGGTGGCCTCTAGAAGCTGGACAAGGCAAGAAATAGGATTTCCTAGTGTCTCCAGAAAGGAACGCAGCCTGTGGCCCCCTGGAGTCTATCTAGCCCAGTGAGACTGCACGGGCTGACGTGGAGGATAAGACATTCGTGTAGTTTTATGCCACCGAGTTTGTAGCAGCAAAAGAAAACCAATGCAGTTTAAAGCTGCGCCCAAACAAGAATGTGAAAAGTCCTTATGAGCTAATTTCAGAGCAGCAATTCTCAAACCCACACATAATAAGGAAACAAGAGCCTGCCAGCTCCTTACCTGCCCCAGGGGACGAGGGCTCAAACACACTGGAAGAGTCGCTGTAAGTGTTGGAGGCTTGTTCTGAGAGCTTCTTTTTGTTGCTTCCTTCTGATGATTTGTGCGATTTCTTCTTATTTTTCACCAAAATTTTGTACATTAAATCCATAGGGCTTGGAAGAGGAACTCCAGATTCCAGCTAATGGGGGAAAAAAGAAAGCAGATTCTTTAATGACATTTCCACTTCCTTTCAGAATCTCTCTCCAACCCCTGAGGACAGCTTTGCATACCGAGGGCTTCTAGGTCATTCTTTATCACCCGTACACTAAGTGTGTCCTGCAACGGGGCTGGCGCATAGCCTTTTCTTTTCTTTTTCCCACATAAAAGGTATATTTTGACTACTGTACTCATTTTCTCACAACGAAATCCACATGAATAAGATCACGGAAATGCACTAGTAGTAGATCGGGTGTGCTAACATGAAGTTTCATGAGTTTTCCAATGGACTATATAAATCCAATCATCTCGATTTAGGACAGATAAGAGGGCCCTGGCCTGGATTTTCAGAGGAGAGAAGCCAGGTAAAGTGGTGTCTGCCAGGAAGTGTTGAGAAAGACAAGCAAGAGCTTCCAGGCAAGTCTGTAGAATGCAATTTAAAAACAGCGCCCTCCTGGCACTAGCAGTTCAGCTGCAATCTCCCTGGCATCAGCAGAAGTGGACCGGGTGGCTTCAGATTTCCTTGCAGCCCTGAGATTCAAGCTACCCTTCTTTGCAAGCCCATTTCTAG
>NW_024345601.1:12193118-12195436 GCF_902729225.1 Pteropus medius
GGGGAGAGAGAGAGAGAGAGATGGAGATAGAGAAGGGGCGGGGGAGAGAAAGAGAAAGAGAGAGAGAGAGAGAGAGCGAACATATCTCAAAATGTAGGAGACAAAGGGCAGACAGGCAGAAGTGTGTCCACTTGGGAGCGGGTCCTGGAGGAAAAACAAAAGCAGCAGGCACCTTGGGGGAAGGTATCTGCGACTCTTATTGCCTGACAGGGAGGCAGAGGCGGTGTCAGCTTGACTATGCGCCAGCAGGAACCTGGTGTGATGGCAAAAGGCCGCAGCTGCAGCCTTTGCTGCGCCGAGCTCCAGGCTCTCAACTGTTCTTGATCTGTAAAACGAAGAGGGTAATAACTGTTCTTGGAAAGGGTCGGAGGATGCTGAGAAGAAGAAGTGAAGGAATGAATGAAAACACCTTTGAAACTTTAAAAGATCGGGCAAACGTAAGATGACCCATGTTAGCAGACAGCACCGCCAGCCAGACTAGACCACTCCTGTGTCTGCTAATAAAGAGACATGGCTGAGACGAGGACACATCCACATTCTTCCAATACTCCCGCTTCCTTTGACCTTTCACAAAGCAATAAAAAATTTTTTTTTCTCATTCTGTAGAATGTTAAATATCAGTATAAAGGTGTCTAATTCCATCGGGTTTTATGGACTGTGATTTTGATCTACAGGCTGCCAAACTCGCTTTCCAATAGCTGTCCCCACGTGCCACAACGTCAACGCAGCCTAGCAGACCTGGGACTATCGTGAGAATAAGTGAGTGACAAGCCTCTCTTCAGCAAGTCCAAGCAATTATAAAATGTTATCGTTTTCACTCGCTCTTCCATGACTGTTAAACCGGGATGGTGGTCTGTTTTTTTCTGGAAGGGGGGTTGCTTTAGGGGTTCAAATCATACTGCAATGGTCCACAGGGAAAAGTACTCTTTATACATCCCTTTAAAAAAAACAAGGCATCTATTTTGGGGGTCGAATGAGTTTTCTGGGTTTCAAATATGAGTCCGAGGCCACTGCTTTCCTGGAATAGCAGGGAGAGGTAAAAGAGAGATTCACAGAACTTGCAAGTCCCTTTATAACCACCTCCCCAGTTCCCAACTTGCCTTTCTAGACCCATATGAGATTTTAGTACATGGCTTATGCAGCCCTAAAATATACTGCAGCATTCTCCATCAGTATCAGGGAGGCAAAACCTGCCAGTCAGAGAAGTGATCCTGAAAACACTGGGGATGCAAGTTATTAGAAGTTGGAGAGTAAGCAGAGATGTGTTTTTTTTGGCATTCTCAGTTCAGACATCTTTGCTCAATGGATAAGTGGTCTAGAGACTCAACCAAGCCAGGTGGCTCTGGGGCTGTGCTGGGCCCAGAAGTTGCAGGTTGCATACAGAAAACTGTCCAAACCCTCCGTTTCACATTCACAGAATAATGCTGTTAAATGTCACAGAGCTTTGCTACTCCAAGTGTGGTCCCCGGACCAGCAGCATCAACAGCACCAGGAGCTGGTTAGAACTGCAAATGCAAGGCCTCCGATGCAGATTCTGAATCAGAATCTCCGGGGAAGTGGGGCCTGGGGTCTGTTTTAACAAGCCCTCTAGATGGTTCTGATGCATGCTCAAGTTTGAAAACTGCTGTGATAGATTAAAGTAAGTCAACAGGTGCTGAAGTAGATGACATTTTTCTTGAGCGTTGGAACATGGGACCCCCAAGCTCCTTTGATCAGAGACCTGGAGTGAAAAGAAAGGTTTTACCCTAACGCCCTGCTTTCTGGATTACTCAGGGAACGATAGATATTCTCACCAGTAGAGGGAGATGGTCCAGGTGTCCCTAAGCAGGTAACAGGCAGAGTTCTCTGTCCTCTGTCAGGCAGTCCCCAAATCAGGCTCGAGAAGGAATTTGCTGGGGGAGAATCTAATTCGATTCCACTTAAGAATCACCTAAAGCTGCTAAAGCTACAAGTGGCTTAGTTCTCAGTCTCCTGATTCAGAGTTGGGAGTGGAGCCCTGGAACCTGCATTTGTAACAAGCCGGCAGGTAATTCTCATGCAAGTGGTTAGCAGACTGCGGTGTTTAGGGCAGCGCTCTAATATTTCATTCAAATCACCAGGGTCTTAAGAAAACGACGATTGGGAGGCAGAATCTGGGATGGGGCCTGAGACTCTGCATTTCCAACAAGCATCCCAGTGATGCTGGTCCCTGGATCAATTGAATTTTGTACAGCAAAGATCTATGTCTGACCTACATTTTTAAAAACCTGCCTCCAAATCCACTGAGACGGAGAGAACAAGAGGTAGGTATCCAAGAAAAAAGTAAAATGCGCTATTTG
>NW_024345601.1:12195863-12341198 GCF_902729225.1 Pteropus medius
AGAAAGAAAGAAAGAAAGAAAGAAAGAAAGAAAGAAAGAAAGAAAGAAAGAAAGAAAAAGAAAAAGAAATCTTGAGGCATTTAGGGCATCAACAGTGGCTACCATGAAGATGAGGTGAAAGGAAATAATTCACAAATACATTTTGAGCTTCAGGCCACAGCAGACACATCTGGACATATTAAAATACCTGCAATGTTTTGGTGAATTGTAGGCACCTGGCAAAGTGGTCAGTTCTCTGACCAAGGAATGTGCCCCATTCCATGGGGTAAGTCCTCCAAGCTGAACGAAAGCAACCTCCTTCTCTGTAGATGAAGAATGTACAATGCACGGAGATTAAGAACTTTGTCCAAAATCTCACGTTGTCTGTGGCTGAACCATGGCTAAAGGTTACTTCGCTAGACTTCAGTGTAGAATTTCTTTTATGAGAGTGCTAGTTCACAAATTAGATGGCACATCAGAGTTAACTAGGGCTTTTCAAAGTCTTATTTCTAGCAATTCGCATTCAGGAGTGGGTGCAGGTCTTAGGAATCTGCATTTTATGGGATTCTGACATGGCAGGTAGAGAAGGATAAGTTGCCAGCAGCTAGTGGCAGATTCTCCTTTGTTGTCCACAAATAGGTGATTTCAAATAGTTAGAGAAATACCAGAAAGTTCAGTGGATTTCTTTTTTTTCCAGTGTGAGTTTGTTTTGGAGGTGTGGCTCAAATGAACTGGGACCAGAATTTTGAGACCAGCATTTTGCATCTGCAGTACATAGGAGAATAAAATGGTTCACTAGAAATGGTAAATAAATTTCAGACTTTTTTGATAGGTGTGTTCCTGAGTCACTGAGTTGAGAAGAATTCTGAGGTTATATCTAGGTTTAGTGGGAAAGAGTGTGCTGCAGCTGATGTATGATGTGTGCCACCAGGTTTAGCAATGAGGCGAGGTGGCCCACGTGTCAAGCAAAGGGTTTACCAGCAAAGGGAAAGCTTATCGGTTTTCTCTGGGTATGTGACAGTCCTCCCAAAAAAGAATTGTGGCTGAACAATTTCGATACGTGGAGCTCAAGGACAACAGAAATACGAAGCAACTTCCTCCCACAACAGAATTATCTTTGTATTTTACTGCCATGAGATTATCTCAATAGTTTAATAATAAATATCATGGCATCCTGGGAAGGTCGTTTTCCTGTTTTCTTTTGCCATGTATGAATTATTAATAAACTTTTAATAGCTAAATTTCTCATTTTTAAACCAGAAAGAGTAATATTATGGCATTATCTCTCTCTGTGTGTGTGTACAATGTAAGGCTTAGTTTTCATGCCCATTTTTGGCTCTCTGTATGACTGGTGTTGAAGACTGCATGAAATGTCCTGTGGTTAAGGGCACAACCACATAAATGTGAACATTTGCAGGCAGTTGCCTGATGGATGCTCTGGTTGTCTTCATTCAATGTTTTAAAGGCTTGTGAGCGTGACTTCTGAAGCCAGTCTAGGGGGATTTGAATCCCGGCTCTGTCATGTTTTAACTGCACAAGCCTTGGGCAAGTTACTTACCCTCTTTGGGATTCAGTCTCATTATCTGTAAAATAGGGGTAATCATAATAATATTTACTCTTAAGAGCACCTGGGTTTGTGGTGAGGGTTACATGAGTTTATGCTTGGAACGCTGCTTGGGACATAATAAATATTAGCTGTTGTCACGCTTATGTCGTGCTTGGTTATTGATACCTCTCTGGCTACCTTATAGGAGAGCTCTATGTAGCAGGTGTAACAATCAAGGATGGATTTGTAAATTTTGTAAATAGCCTTTCATTTTGTCTAATTTATATAGAAACATTTCTTGGAGAAAATGAATACATTAGATTTAGAAATATTTCTACAAAAAAAAAGAAATAATGCATCGACAAGTTTGGGAACTATTATCTAGTACCTGGAAGAAAGATAATAAAGTATTGTTAGAGCTCAAATATGACTGGAAGGGCAGAGATGAAACAATGCTCCAGGAAAGTCACCTGCAAATCAGAGTTGTCACAGCAAATGAGGTACTAAATACATTGACTAAAGAGATGCTCCCTTTAGTTAGAAGAGAAATAGCAATGAAACAGAATAAATTCTTTTCTCTTCCACTGATCCTCGGAAATGTGAGAAAGACTATGTGCCAAATGATGGCAGCATTCATTGAATGTCTATTTCCTAATGAAACAGAATCGCGAGCCGGTAAATGTAATATGAATTTACTGAGAACAAACTAAAAATATCGACAGTTATAAAATCGGTTACTTCAAAAGAAGGTCTCTCTCCACAGATGCATTAACAAATGATCATACTTAACTACTTATAAATTCCTCAAGCTGAAATTTGGTCATGACCAAACTGCTTTTTTAAGATTTAGTAATAGAAGTTACTAAATTACAAGAATTAGTGAATTGAAGCATGTGTTTCGAATTAGTTGGACAAAGGAAATTAGTAACCTGGGAAAGACTTTCAATAATAAGGAGTAAAAAAGGGGCTTGAGAGCCAGATTAGAACAGGTTCTATTGGTTTATAGTTGAGGAAACCAGCTTAGGTCATTGAAATGAAAAAGAAGACTATTGCACAAATGCTAGTTTAAGCAATGGTGGTCAATACTACAGAGTCTTCAGACATTAATTCCATGGATGAGAATTTTAGTTTCTTGAATTTTAATTCAATATAGATTAAAAATTTTCATTTTCAATCTCTTTAAATTTAATAACTACATGAAAAACCAATATCCCCATATTTGATATAAACGTGTCTGACTCTGGTCCTTTGTCATGAAACATAAAAAGTTCAGTCAAAATTACCTTTTCTTTGTGTAGCTCAGCAATAAGTGCAGGCTATTTTGAAATAGGAAAATATTTGCCAATATTAACGAACAGGGGAAACCAATGGGAAGAGAATGGAAGGAACATTTTGTGGTCTGAGTTCTGTCTAAGTGCAGAGTGGCAGAATAGAATTTACAGCTGTCCCTCTACAGGCTCCAATGTGCACGAAACTAGTTATTTTAGTATGGCAAAACTGACTATAAATTTGCATGCAACAGAAGGAGCTAATGAAGGAGGATTCGAAAAGTGGCCCACTAAAAAGAGACATGTATTATGTAAAAGAAGTGTTTCACTGCATCGTAAAAAGAGGAGTCCTTAATTGAAAAATCCTACTACAGCATGAAAATAGATTTCGCAAGTCCAGTGGATTATTTTAATGTAAATGAGATTTAAATGAATGAATTCCATCGCATTCAGATGAAAACATGCCATCTAATATACAACATAATCGAAGAACACCATTAACAATGTCATATAATTTTACATTGGATGAACAATTATTAAACATGCCCTACTTGGGAAAAGGACTCCCTACTGAATGTCTTAAATACTTACGAATCCACGTGATTCTCAAAGGAAAGAAGAATCGGAAACGGTGAAGTCTTAAATGCACACTCAGCGATTGCTTCTATCACCTCCTAAAAATGAGAACACATGCACATTCAATATGCCAGAATTCTAACGTGTAGATTTTTTCTTTGGGGTTACATCCATTATGTGGCTATCTTTCTCATTCATAAAATTGTCTCAAATGGTCTGAAATGGCTGGAAGGGATTGTGAAAGCTGCTGGACTATAAATTTTCTGACTCTTAGCAAGGTATTGAAAAGAAAAATGAATTTTGGTGGAGGGGGCGATGCAACTGTGAAGAAGAATGGTTCTTCTATTTGCTAATTATGTCTACTTTTTAAAATAATGAAATAAATCTAATTATATTATTAAAATGTTAGACAACAAGAGAAGGCAAACACTTTTACTCATAAACTCATGCTTTGAACCAAACCACTGTTGGCACTTGGTTATATTACCCCTAGCTTGTTTTTCATGTATTTGTATAAGTACTCTTTGTATTTTCAAACATTTTTATGAGATTTAATTTACCCATTTAAAGTGTACAATTACATGATTTTCAGTATATTCACAGAGTTGTGCAAAAATCATCCGAACCTAAATTAGGACATTTTCACCCCCCGCCCCCCAAAGAAATCATGTACCCATTAGCAGTCACTCCCCATTCCCCCACTCCCACTCCACACACCCAGCCCTAGGCAACCACTAATCTACTTCTGTCTTCATAGATATGTGTATTCCAAACATTTCATATAAAAGAACCATATGAACGATATGTGGCCTTTTATGTCTGACATCTTTCATGTAGCATACTTCCATTCATCAATGCTGTAACATGTATCTGTACTTCATTCCTCAAGCTGTATTTTAAAAAAGTGTATGTCATAAGCTTTAATATCTGTATAAAATTCTAGGGAGTAGCAGTATCATAATTGATTTAACCATTACCCAATTGTGGGACATATTTTAAAAGTTATCATTCAAGTAATTGTACAAAGCACATCTTCATTTTTTCCTAATATTTGAATTATTCTGGGAATAAATTCTCAGAAGAGGAATTATTGAATTAAAGAATATGAATACTTTTGAAGTCTCCTGTGTGTCTCCAAATTCTTATCTTTGATTGCCTAGAATAATGTATGAAGAACCAGATTTCAATGCTATTCACCAGCTTTGGGCATTATTTTTTCAAAATGTTTTTCTTATTGAACTGGTATTAAAGTACAATCTCATTACTTTTAATTATATCACTGTCAGTACTATTGTGGTTTCACATACTCAAACATTTGTTTTTAGTTGCATTTATTCTTTTCGTATTCTCTTTTCAAGTAGGAATGTCTACTCTCATTCCTTATGTCTAAGCCTTTCCCTCTACCTTCTCTACCTTCTTTAAACAATGCATAGCTTTCCTTATATCCAAGCCAGAAAGCTATTTCCCTGTCCCCAGAGTATAAATAAGGCTTTCTAATTCTGTGCTACATTTGCAAGAAAGATTTGCCTGCATGGAGCAAAAGCATCGCTCTCATCATTTTTTAGAAATGAATTCACAGATTGCCTTTCATACATCATCAGTTTAACTTTTATAATAGTTGATGCCATCAAAAATGAGCGCACTATAAATAGCGAGCTACACCAAGGTTTTAAATTCTTTATTTGATTTTTTTTTTTTTTTGAGCACAGGCTTTGGATTCAAACAGACTTGTGTTTGAGTCCTACTTCTTAGCCTTCCAAGCTGTGTGACTTTGGGAAAAATCACTTAATGCCTCTGTGCATTGGCTTACTGACTTGTAAAGTGGGGGTGATAAACTTCATTCCACAAGCCTATTGTGAGAAGGCATTGAGAGAAGATAAAGAACCCAGCTCATGAGGGGCATATATTCTCAAATCAACTACAATTTCTTACCTTGCTGGTGACTCCCTCCCCACTTACCCTAAAACTTACCTCTAGGCTCTTACTAATACAAACAAGAGCTACCATTAAATGAGCATTTATTGTGTTCCAAACGCATATCTTATTTCAGGCTATAAGCATTCCAGAAGAAAAATAATATCAATCATTTAACAGATTATAAAATGGAGGCTCAGAGATATTAACCAATTTGCCAAAGATCACAGAGAGAAGTACCTAGTAAACCCTATGAAAGTTTGTCTGACTCTAGAGTTTATGCTCTGAACCTTTGCAGTAACTTCCATGCAGCTAATGAGCTTAACCACATAAGATCAGAGCCCTTGAATAATTGAGAATGGATATCAAAAAGGAAGTGAGTGATAAGTGGATGAAAAGGGGAAGGGAGTATATTTTGTTTATTTAATAAATTGGCTCTATTGTGTCAGCTAAGGGCAAAACACATTAGAGTGATTCTTGACTTCTCTGTCTTTTATATCTTTTGATTCATCAGCAATCCTCCCCAAAATATATCCAGAATATAACCACATCTCAGCACTCATACCTCTGTCATCCTAATTAAAAAACCTTTGCAATAACTATTGTGGTAGATTTTATCATCATTTCTATATTTCACTACCTCTTTCTCTGAGATCTGTCAATATTAGGCATGGCCATTTGTTGGTTTTACCCAGTGAAATATGTGTAAAAATGGCATGTTCTGCTGCTGCACAGTCTTCAAGAGCCATCATGTGGTTCTGCCATTTCTCTTTCCCCTCTCTCACAAACCCAGCGATATCACAGATTGGGACTATTCTCTTCATATGGACTGCAGACAGTATCAGTCAGAGCAACAGCTAATGTCAAACCTAAGTGAGAAATAAACCTTTGTGGTTCTAAATCACTGAGATTCTGGAGTTTTTTGTTATTGCAGCAAAACCTAGCAAAGGCTGACTGATAGAGCCTTTTAACTGCTTTCCTGGCTCTTATGTTTGCCTCATGTATTATATACCACAGCCAGAGTGATTGCTCCTAAACATGAATCAGATGATTTCACTTCTTTGGAGTAAAATTTTTTCATTGGCCTTCTATTTCACAGAGTGAAATACAGATTCTTTATCAGATCTGGCACCTGCTATCATTTCCTTTTCCTGTTCACTATTGCTTACCCTGATACAGTTTACCAGCCTTCTCTTGCTTTTCCTTGAATACACTAATTTCATCTCTTTGTTCATCTTTTTCATGTCTATGTTTATCTTTGTTGCTTTTGTTAGAAATACTCTTATCTGAAAGCAAAGCTTACTTCCGTAATGGGGGTTCTGTGTCTCTGCTCAAATGTCATGTAATCAAAGTCCTTCTCCCACCTTACTGCTGAAAATGGCCTACCTACTTCTCCTGCTTCTCCTTTTTCCTGCCTCTAGTGTTGTGCACTTCTGGTCTTGTGCACTTAAATGAAGACCTATGCTTGCAGTGGAGACTCCAAGCTCACATGCCATAGCCTTCTCAGCTCCCAATGGGTCCCTAATTTGCCACACAGTTTGGGCTTCTGGTCTCTTCTTAGAGGTGAAGTAGATGCTAGGGGTTCTGTGTGGAGGGCACCCACAGCCTCTACCACAGCAGCCTTACAAATGACTTAATTCAACAACCCCTGCCTTCACCCTGACTTAAGAATGCCTTGCATAAATAATATCACAACCATTATATTTATAGAGAGAAGCTGAATTGTGAATTCTTAAATTTCAATTATAATATCAGTAGCTAAAATTTATAGCGTACTCACTGCGTGCCATGCACTGTTATAAGCAACGTTTGTATGTTAAGTAGTATCCTTAAATGCTGGCAACAACCCTAGGGAGGTGCTCCATTTTGCTCATAAGAAAGGGGCTCTGACTGGTAAGGGTGCTTCTCCAAGGTTTGCAGCCAGTGAATGGGAGAGCTGATATTAGAACCCTGGCGTCAGCTCCAGAGCTGCTTTCTTACCCTCTACAGTCCCTTTTCTCTCTTTTCCTCCCATGCTCTCTCTCCTCCCTCTCTCCTTCTCTACCATAAATTTAGCCACCAGCTTGGGAGAAACCTATTTGAATCTTTAAAACCAAAGAAAATGGTTACTGAATTTTATCTAATAATTTTAGTGGGGAGCACCTGAAAACTCCAGAAGTTCCACTGTAGGATTTTTTTTTAAATGCCTTTATGATATTTTGCATAGTACCCATAATCCTTCAGGATGAGAAAAATAGTTACAAGTTTTAAGTTTCTTTCTTTCATATTTTGTTCTTTCATTAGTGGACACTGGAATGTGAAAGCACCCTACTGTGCAATTACTCCTTATTAAGCCAAAATCATTTTTCAGAGACTGTTAACACTGGATTCAATAATCTATAAACCATATGGCTCAATTACTAACCTCCAGTGGGAAAAACTGCCCTTGAAATCCTTTATCCTTGACAGACAACAGCAGGGTGTATTTGATATCCATTTTATGTGAGCATTTATGGAGCAGTTAAACTGCATCCTAAATTATTATTTCTCCCAGAGAATGAAGGTTTATTTTCAGAAATGCTCCATTTAACCACATACTCAAATTTAATATATTTTCACCATATATGTTATCACATTATACAGTTTTCCATCTTAAACGACTGCTGGTTACAAGGAGCTACAGGAAGGGAGAAAAAGGAGCCATTTGAAGATGGGGTGGGTGGGTGGGTGTCCACTGTTCGGAGGAAGGAGACCAAGTGGGAGCAGAGATAATGAAGACTGAGTGGCGAATTACTATGTCATGGCCATAGAACTGCTAAAGCTATGAGGCAAATAAAGAGAGGAGCAGCTAAACGGGATTAATAATAAATAAATCCAGAGTGCAAAATAAAAAGCCCTCCAGAAAGAGAGTGAATTACAGCATGTCCTCTTTCTCAGAACATAACCTTTTATTTTGGTCCATACAATAAATAAGAGGTAAATGCCAATAGGAACTTTAGCTTTGGGGGATATATCGCACAGAAGCTTTCTCCATTATATAGACCAAGAGCAGATAAACGATGTGACATAAAAATGACAAACTTCTGTAGTTAGTTTATTTTGCTGCTGCAATACATGCTGTGGAAATAGAATATTGTCTAAGTACACCATGAAGGTCAGGTATAAATATATGGAGAGTTAGGAGAATCTTTTCAGTGCCCTCCAATATATTATACATGGAATTTCACACGTGAAAATAAAGACAAGATTCATTTATCTGATAAACAGAAGCAAGAAAAACTAAAAATGAAAGCTATGCTGTAATTTGTGTATTTGCTCTGGAATGAGAAAAATCATTTAAAAATAAAAAAGACATCTATTGAGCACCCACTATATGCCAGATTCTTTTCAAAGTGCTTGAGACAGATCAGAGAACAAAATAAAGATCCCTGTCTTTTGGAGCTTGCATGCTAGTAGAAGTAGACAGACAATAAACAAGGAACATAATAATTAAGTAAATTAAGCAGAATAGTAGAAAGTGATAAGTGCTAGTTGAGAAACAGAAAAAGTAAAGAGATGGGGGATTGTATCAGGAGTGTGGGAGTGGGCGTGGTGGCTGGTTATAGTATTAAATAGAGTGGTCCCAGTAAGACTCATTGAGAAGGTGGCTTTTGAGAAAGTCTTCAAGAAAGTAAGAGGCGAACCATGCAGATACCTGGGGGAAGAGCATTCCAGGCAGCCTTGACCTGTGACTAGGCTGTGAGCAGGAGTGGGGTGCGGGGTGGGGGGGCTGCCTACCATTGTCAAGGAACAGCAAGGAGGCCAGCTGAGTTGTAGCTGAGTGAGTGAGAGGGTAATTGGGGGAAACTTGTCCCTCCTTTCTCTTCTTATCCTTTCTTACAAAGTCACTGTACACAGCGGTTTCCAGAAAAGCAGACCACACGCTGATAACTATGCAGAGCAGGACCGGGCCTAGGCAAGTGAGGTATCTAAATGCGAAATTTAGAGACACCATTCTCAGGTGACAACTCTGTATTTACATGACACTGAGAATAAGCGCCTCCCTAAATTTTTCAAGCAAGGTGCCTCCCTTGCTTCACCCTAGACCTAATCCTGATGTAGAGAATTCTTGCTCTGTTTATTTGTCCACAAAATAGGTTGGCATTTCTACTCCCCACCCTCATCGTTGCCTCCACTACTGCCCATATCTCTGCAAGAATGCTCTATCTTGCAAAATGTACATTAGCAAGGAGCATGGCTGGACAAACTGACCAACAGGGTAGATGGGTTTCCTGCCCATATCCCCAACACTGGATGGGAGAGAGAAGCAGCAGTATTCTGGGCTAGATCTAGTCTCTTAGTCTCTAAATCTGTCAGCAAGTATGTAGATGTGGTTGAGAAGTTGTGCTTCTAGAGCCCAGGAATAGATATTCAATCAGTTTGTGGCTCTGGGATCACAAATGTGATTGAAGAACCACTTGTACTGTTGAGTACATAGGGAGAGTCACTCTGAGCTAACTCGATCACCAAAGCCAAAAAGCCAATGCTTCACATAAAATAAAATAAATATGTCTTAGAAGATGCTTGGCATTTATACACATCTCACTCTCCACTCCTCCCCCCATAAATCCCTGCAAAGGAACTCAAAGATTATAGATTATAGATTTAGGATTATAAAATTTTAAGAAAATATAATTGCCCCTCACGCGAATTGAGGGGATAGTTGACAAGGGGGTGGGTGGGTCCTCCTGGCACTGGGTCAGAGTACAAGGCCATCAGTCTCTTAGCTCAGTAATGGCTCTATCAGGATGTGCTGTCTCCCTACTTCACCAGTGGTATAATAATTAACTGCTTACCCTGTGCCAATCATCTCAATCTATCAGCAGACAGATGAACCTGAATTGCACTCACCTCATACCAGGGTTATCTGTCCTCGACTTTTTCTTAAACAGCCCAACCAGTTTAGGCTTGGTACCTTAGGTATCTAATAAAGGACAATGGCAGGAGCTAGGAGGGTGACAAACTATGGAAATGAAATAAAAACCTATCGATTTTCCATTAAAGAAAATCAAAAGACCTTAAGAGTGCTCAATTTCTGGAGCAGATACAAAGATCCTGATCAGAATTAAGGTCAACCCCATATTAAACTTTGTTGTAAAATTTAGTGAAGGGCGCTATTTTTCTCTAATTATTGTATCGTAGCTTAAATTTAAGAAATCATGATAAGTCAAACTCTCTAGACACAACAATACTAAACATGCTTTAAGGTGCTAATGATATTACTTCTGAACATGTTTTTATTGCTGTCAAGCACGGTACCTTTGATCAAGAAATCCACTTACCTCAACTAAAACCTGGATATCCCTTAAAAATCTTTCTTTTTTCACTGTTCCCTCAAGTAATAGCTGTTTATTTTATCACATTGCAAGTGCCTCAGGGCAAAATGCTGGAGATGGGGAATTATTTGCTATCAATGCTACTTCTGAAATAGTACTTTTCACACTTCTTATTTTAAAAAACAAACAAACAAATATCCAGTCCTCGTGAAGCAGCCAAACACAATTTAACCACTTCCTCATATCTGCCATCTACTGAGCTCTCCTTTATTCAGCAAAGACTTTGGCAAGTGGCTCATGGTTGGCTTCTTCATCCAAAGTTTCGTTACCAATCTTGGTGATGGTAACATCTATATTAAGAGGCCCAATATTCTGGCCTCTTAGCACTCAATGGCTCTGTCCCACTCTACCTTAGCTACCCAAATACTTGGGCTCTGTTTCTTTGGCTGATTAGGGCAAGAGTTAGTGACCCAGAGCCAGTTTTTCCCAGAGACCCAGGTAATTCAGGTAATGGGGCTCATACCATGGGACTTGTGCTCTAGAGGTTGCCTTCTGGTCCTTCTCTGCTAATTCTCTTCGAAAGAGGTGAGAAACCTTAGTCAGCCAAAAAAACACGTCCCCTAAAGCCCACATATCCTCTTTCTAGATTACTTTGTAGGGTACCTAGGACTTCAGAGTTTCCCACTCAAATGCCCCCAAGCTCCTGAGGATGGCTCCTTACAGGGGTATAAGCAGAACTTGGTTATTTGGGGTTGGATGTCCATATAAATGAATGTGAGGCCCTTTAGGGTGTATGATGGATGCCATGGATGGAACGAGAAGGGAGAGGACCAAACACACCCTCATTCCTGACTAATAAGAGTGGTTACTGGTTTTATATAAATTGCAGCTTTAGTCCTGCTTCTTAGATAGGACTTATTAAGATACCCAATCATAAGATTATTTCTGTTTCAACAGCATCTAATCTATAGAAAAATCTTACTTCCTTGAGCCTCCCCCACCATCACCTAATACAAGCTCAAATCTTGTAAGTTCTTTCTAACACATTTTTACTGAGACACCACAGCTCCCCATGACATGTGTGTTCTTTCCTTTCATAAGCCGATAAACCCAACTTTAACTACAGGTGTTTTCCTAGGAGTCTTTGACCTGTAGGTATCAATGTGCCAAATGCTGGCATATATTAGTCAATATTCCATTCCATATATTACTATATAATATTCCATTCTGTGAATAGTAATCATTAATATCATTATTATCATCATAAAAGCAAACAAGCTAGAGATACATGCAATATTATAGATGAATCTCCTAAACGTTGTGGACTCAAAAAGCAAGACACAAAATAATGCATAGTACGGTATGAATCCATTTATATTAAGTTAAAAAAGGGTGGAACTACATTGTTTAGGGCTATACATAAACTAATACAGCTCTAAAGAAAAGCAAAGGGGTGATCACTGTAATGGTTGAGAAGGTGGTCATGTCTGGGGGTACAGGCTTCATTCTCATAGGCATGGGTGCACAGAGTGTTTCTGGGGTGCTAGTAAGTTCCTAAATGGTTAGTTACATAGGCGTACATTTTATATCCATTAGGTAAACTGTGCAGATAAGTTGTATATATTCTTTGTTATGTGTGTTATACTTCTGAATGACTAAGAGTGCTAAATAGACAAATAAATTGATATTTCTTTTCATAAGACAGTTTCTTTATATTTGGTTAGCATGAATCCAGTCACCTGATGCCGATTGCCCATGGATAAACTGCTAACTTTTAAGCTAAATGTTAACTGTGCCATTCCTCTTTGGAATGGCAAAGATGATCAATGGCTTATGGACTTAATTATAACCACTGTGACTTTCTACCTTAGGAGGCGTTACCCTATAGGGTCCAGTCTCCCCAGCTACCTCTCTTAGCCAATTCATTTACTCCACCTTGAAGGATATTTCGGTGGTCATGGTGAAGCCATGGGTGATGACTGGCTCCTCTTCTGCAGTCCGTCCTTTCCAGCAGTCCAGCTCTACACAGCGACAACCAGACAGGAGGACTTGGCGATACATCTCCACAGAAGAGTTTCCAGCCAGCTGGCCAGCTGTAAAACACCAACAAAAAGGACCCCAGAATCCCATGAAGCCAGAAAGACACTGGTGGCTTCCTAGAAAAGTTTTTCAACAAAGGCAAACAAAGGGTTTAAGAGCTCGAATAGTTGTTTTCAGCCTTCCTTCTACCTCAACATACCAGAAGGTAGAGGGACAATCACAAATGTAATTGTGACTCCTTAGCAGTGGTTTGGCAGAAGAGAGAACATCAGAAAGAAAGCACTGTAACAATAACAATAATTCATGTTTAGTAACTACTTACCATGTGCCAATTATAGTTCTTTGAACCTTAATTGTTTTACTACATTTAACCTTCACAAAAATCTCTGGTATAACGACTTAAAAAAAAAATACTTATTTTCAGATAGTGAAAATGACATCGATTATTTCATTCACCTAAGTTTCCAAAGCTGGTAAGTGGAGGATCGAGGATTATAACTTCAAAACTTAGTCTTTTAATTCTGACTGACTTTCTATGAGGGAGTACTGTTGACAGGTTATTTTATTATGCAAGTCAACCCCTCTGTCATATTTTTCCAAGGCACAAATGCTTAGAAAAGATAAACATTTTCTTTTTAAAAGTGCTCTTTTATAGGAATAAATTTTAAATTTGACAAAAGAAGTGAAAAACTTATAATCTAATAATTATAAAACATTGTTAAAAAAATTAAAGACAACCTAAATAGATGAAAAAACATCCCATGTTCATGGAGTGTAAGACTTAATATTTTTAAGATAGTACTACTCCCTAAATTGATGTAAAGTTCAATTCCAAGGATTCTAATAACATAATTTTGTGATCAAATGTCTAGACCTTTCTGCAATTTGATCTCTGGCTCTGCTCAAATGATTAAGCTGTTTTGCAGTTTGAACTCTGACGACATGGTGAACTGTATTCCCTTTATTGTCTATTTCCACGAAACTTGTTTAACCAATTTATTTTGTAGACTCCAGGGGAAACTGAGGTCTTGGCCCATGCCTTGTGACCATCCCCACTATGTCTTATGACCCCAGCCTTGGCCATAGCTCGTGACTCTACCCACTGACTGTGAGTCAACAGAAACTGGAGATGACTTGTAGCCCTGACCAATCTTTATCCAGCTTGTACACACAGTTTGACTCTTTGCCCTTACCAATCCACTGCAAGAGGGGCTCTCTGTGGTTCCTGCCCTTAAATACTCAGCTCTACCCTCCCCTCTTTGGAATGTACTTTTGGTCTATGCTGAATGCCACAAATCCCTGCCTTGAAAAGCATGTATGCATAAAACTCTCTTTTGCCTCTCAGAAGGATCTTCTGGAATTTCTATTAACAATTCTTATCAAAATACTGGCTGGCTTTTTTTGCACAAATTGACGAGTTGATCCTAAAGTTAATATGAAAATGTAAAAAATCCAGAATAGCCAAAATGGTCTTGAAAAATAAGAACAAAGTTGGAGGACTCACATTTCCCAATTTCAATACTTAACTACGAAGCTACAGTAATCAATACAGTATGGTACTGGCATAATGATAGAAATATAGATGACTAAAATAGAATTGAGAGTCCAGAAATAAACCCCCATGTTCATGGTCAATTGATTTACAACAAGGGTGCCAAGATATGACATTGCAGAAGGAATCACCTTTTCAACAAATGGTGCTGGGACAACTGAATTGCCACATGTAAAATAATGAAGTTGGATCCCTATCTTACATCATGTATGAAAAACTTAACTCAGATAGCTTAAGTTTCTAAATGTAAGTTAAAAAAATAAAACTATAAAATTTAAAAATATATATATAGATTTTTGTTTTTTTTTAAACTATAAAACTCTTAGAGGGAAACATATTTGTGACCTGGATTAGGCAATGGTTTTGTAGATATGATACCAAAAGCACAAGCAATAAAGGAAAAAAATAGATAAACTTCATCAAAATTAAAAACCTTTGTGAACAGAACTAAAATACTCTAGTGAAGTGATGAGAATTGTAATAATCAAGGCACCCGAGAAGTCCGAAGGCAGAAATGAAAGCCAAACTATTTCTGTTTCACTTAAGAAGTGAATGGAAGGCACTAATTTCTTGATCAATTATTTTATAAGATTAATAATAAATAACTTCCGAGCCAAGGCCACCATCAACACACAAATGGAAGTCTTTGCTTTTCCACATTATAGATTTTCTCTGATTTATACTCCATAAGCCTCCATTGCTGTTGTTTTATTTTTTTTAAAAAGTCAGTTAAAAGGTGACATATTGATGAAAACTGTCAAAATGACTGAAATAGACAAGATCTGCCTGATGGAGACACACACAGGACAAGGAAAACGGGACTAAATTTACTGGCTTAATTTTACTGTTTTATGCATGTCACAACACCCACTATCGGCATAACAAAAGGATCTCATTCTTGAGTTCTATAGAGCCCTAGTAAATGCACTGAAAGAGTGATTAATGATAATCATTTTTCTCTGCTTGAAAAATAGGGCATTTTAAACACACAAATGTGTTTGCCAAGGAAGAAATGTTGACCAAATAATCTAGAAAGTTCCTGATGCTAGATAATCAATTTGCCATTTATAATTGCCTCAAAGTTTGTTGTAATAAAGGTCTTTTTTACATAAAGGGAAAGGGGCCATGGGAGTGAAGGGGAAAAGATAGTTATTTACATGTTATTTGTAAACTTAAGGGAGGGCTATTTTAGCTAAGAGAAGTGAAGAATTCAAGTAGTTCCCAGTTTAACTCATTAAAAAATGATAGCTCCTGTAGAAAATTACACTGCTGTTAAAGAATTGAGCAGATCTTGTACACTATCTAGGAAACTGTTTAAGTGTATTTCCGACTATATCCAATACCATTACATAATGTGCAATTTCTGAGTTTATTTCTGAGTTCGTTGCCTGTTAACTAACTTTAGTAGGGAAGTTTCCATGGATTTATGAGCTAGACAAGGTTTAATGAAAGATTGAAGTAGATAAATTCTTAACCCGCATTAGTGCTCTGTCATGAAAGATTCAAAGAGTTTCTAGAAACATTTATGTGAATGTGTTTGTAATTTTTTTTAATGATTCAAAGAACAAATAGAAGAAATTTAGTGTATTTTTAAAATGTTGACTAGTTTATGTTTTGAAAAACACAGTAAGGCATGGGGTTGGGTTTGTGAAATGCAAAGGAATCTAAAAAAAAACCTAAAGAATGGGAGGGTAGAGGGGTGTGTGTGTGAGTGTGTGTGTGTTGTTTTTATTGTCCAACACCTAAATCCAACAGAGTTCTTCCAAAGTAAACTTGCTGTTCATTCTTATAATGAATAATCTTTACTAGAAATGGAAGTCTCCCAATGAAAGCATATTTTGAGAAAACTCACATATTTCTATAATTGTTCTATTCCTTGGAACACATATTAAGTTCCCTGTGTGTTTTTCTTCATTTATGGAAGGTTTTGTTTTTTTTTGAAATATATGTATTAATATTTTTCATTATTCTCTCTTCTGCCTATAGCCTCAAAGCTAGTATATTTTTCTTTCTTAAAGTTCTAACTCATTATTATATCCCATCCCCTCATTATATTTCCATTTTATTAGATCCAATAAACATAGCTTTCGGGGGCCTGGGTATTGCTGGGAGTTGAGATCAATAATATCTCATGAGTCATTCAGCCCGTGTTATTTCTGAAACTAGTATTTGACATCATTTCTGCCTGGCTGTGAACACCCTCTAGAATACATTCCAAGCCTGTGATGGAACTTGGGAGCTGAAGTTCCATCTTAGATTAATTTGTAATACCGCCCCAAGTCATGGATCTGCAACTTCTCACTTGACTGCATTCATTTTGGGCAGCTGGATACATCACCTGAGCTTTGTCTCAGGTTACCCAAGGCATCCACGGATGGAAGACAGCAGAAAATTGAAAATAACAATCCCTCTATAAACACATGCTCCTGAGGAATTTCTCATCTTGCAAGGGTAATGACTATATTTATATTTAACATTATTTATTGTTTTCTCTTTAACCTCCAGCGTAAGAAGATTCCAGAATGTGATACATTTGTTAATTCAGTGACCTTCTTAAATAAATATCATCTCCTTCAATAAATTGAAATGGGGACTATTTCTCCTTGCTTTCAATGCTATGTGACCTTCATTCAGGTCACAGTCCCATGGCTACACTTGAGAAAACTGTCCAAAATACAGAGGCTGTGTTGTTCATCTTGACTATTTCAAGGGGCATCAGTTTGATATGATCTCTCTCTTCCATGGTGTCTGCCTGCTGCCTCAACGAGACCATGAAACTCTCCTGAATATAGATCCAAAACCAACTGCCATGAAATGGCTTAGGTAAGAAAGTGGGAAAACAACTTTAAGCATATGCTTTACTAATTATAGGAACCTCACCATCAGGGGCTGTGTATATTCCCAAACACTTTCTCTGTAGGAGACGAAATACTGGGGGATACAAAACTGTCATGAGATATATTCCTTACCTTCACCATCTAGGTAGGGAGGCAAGTGTAAATAAAGGAGAAGGTTCTTACATGCCAGGGTAAACTCACCCCAATGTTATACTTCTGGCTGCTTTTTCTTTCTGTTCTTCCTCTTTCTTCTTGGTAACAGAACATTCTATTTAGGTTCTGACATGCGTCAAATTATCCTCCCCAGCACTGGGGTAAATCTTTATTCTTTTCAGCCAGTCACAGTAGTTCTGTGACCCACGTAAGTGGTTAATGTGGGCATTGCTGTGTGGTTTAACTCTGGTCTATATCTAACAGGGCATAAAGGAAAGTCTACTGGGCACAGCTGAGGAGACCTCACTCTTACAAAGGGTTACAAGACAGGGACTTTCCCTGTGCCACATGTGGATCTTATTTCATAGAAAGGCAAGGTTCAGGGTATACAGTCATCTTGAAATCATTAGGGAGCAAAAAGATGGAAAGCATCTGGGTCTCCAGCGACATCAAAAAATTCCTGATTTAATCAACCCCAAGCACCTTGCTTCTGGAGTTCTTGTTGTGGGAGATAATAAGTTCTCTAATATTTAAACCATTAAGTAATGGTAACCTATCACTTACAAACCCCAATATCCTGTTTTAATATATCTTCATGTGACAAATGAAGATATATTAGGCTTAAAAGAATTAAGCATGTAATCTACTTCAGGACAAATTTAAACATGGTCTGTTTATTTGTTAAGCACATCTTCTTTTCATTCTTCCCACAATTTTCATAGGTTTGTGTGTGCTTTAAACCAAGAATAAATTATAAAGATTGCCTAAGCTAACAGCTAAATGAGTAGGGCAGATGTAAAAGGAAGGAGTAACACTCAGACTGAGTTGACAGTAGATAACTGTCAAGAGTAAAAATATGCCTTGAATCATTTCTAGAAGTCTGCAGCCAAGAACATACATATGAGGAGAGGAGTTGAATGACTATTTGATACATCTGATCAGATAATGTGATGCATAAGAGGAATAACTAAAACTTAAAGTTTTTTTTTTTCATTTTAAGCTGAATTAAGATTTTAATTACTTAGTTATACCACTTTGCCATTATCTCCCAAACAGTTTGGAATATGGGAAGATTTATGAAGAACTGAAAAACTATAGGTTGAAATGACTGCATACTGTTGTATCCTGAGAGAATTTTGTTTTGAATCAAGAGGGTAGATTTCTCAAGGAAAATAAAAAAATTAAAACATAATCACTGCCAATTATAATTGAAAAATAAAACAATATTAAAAAAGAAAAAAACAAACAAAAACAAAAACGTAATCACTACTTGATGTACTGCCAAGACTATCCAAACCCTAGAATATGACCATCATAATTAAAAATCAACTAATTCTGTGCAAGTATTTCAAGCAAAAAAACAATAATGAGTAGAGAAGTAGACATATAATAACGATAATAATGCATTGTTAAATTGATTGGTTTTCATACTGTATATTTAATTTTTATAGTTCCTTTGAAGGCTCAAAACATTCCAAATATCAAAGTATTCCTTACTTGAAGTTAGACTGGCATTTCTCAGGAACATCAGTTCCTAAAATGCACCAAGAAAATAAATAGGGTGGTGATGAGGGGAAGAGGATTGGTCATAACCTTAAAGGGTGTGAATCTGCAGGCCTTCATTCCTGTATTAAAAACATAGTACAGTAGGCACCAATCTTTGTTTATGCCTAGCATTTTTCAAACTCCTTTGAAAAAGAAAACTTCCCTTTTCCCACTGAACACCCTTTATATAAAATAATATTTCTACAGAAAAGGTTCCCACTTGTTCTGGAAATGGCCGTAAAGTATAAAATCGAACTCATTTTCTAGGTATTGATTTTAACATTTAACTAGATTCTATTGGGTTATACATACATTGGTTATATTTTTATTTTACAATTTTCTTAATTAGCCTTGGGAAGTTTGAATTTCTATATCATTGATGTTTTTATTTACCTTAAGGCCCCTGAGAAATAAGAGTTTTACATTAGATTTATCTATTATTAAAAGAAGTATACTAATATTATATAAACCAAAACCAAATTTTACCTGTAAGTCAAAAGAGGATTTCGAGCAAAACTTCAACAGCTGTAATAGTATTTTATTATTATTTTTTTTTGGCGGGGGAGAAGGGAGCTAATTATATGGAATTCTCAATTCTACTGCAGGAAAAGAAAAGACTTTGGTACTAGGACAAGGTAATATTGTTAGAATATGGACTTATATAATGTAAACTTTGGTATAATAATAAATAGAAAGTGAGCAAAATAAATTTAAAAAACCCTAAAGATCAGAACATTATTTAATATAAGTAACATTTTAAAAATTAAATATTTGAAAATATGTGAAATCTAATACTACTAGAAATTAAATAATTGGAGAGAGAATTAGTCGACTAGGTCAGAAATCATGTATATGAATCAGGCGGTGGCGATATGAGACCATTGTACAGAAATTTGGAGATAGCGCTTTGAGTTTTTTTCTCATCAAATAAAGAGTGGATCCTTCTCTTTCCTAGTACTGAATGCTCCACCTTTTGAAAACTATTGGCCATTAATTTTCTAACACCCTAAACCAAACTGACAAATGGAGCCAAATTCTCTACCACATCTGTGCTTACCAAGTTATTCAGAGGGAGGGCAAATGACTGATTCTGGAAGAAATTAATTGTACTGAAAATCCTTAGTGAAATGCAGTTAAAAAAGAACCTCAGAGAAAAATTTGAATAGTATTCTGTAGTTTGTCTGTATTAATATTAAACAATTTTCTTAGAACTATTACTGTGTTGAGGAAAGCAAAGGAGTAATTATGTATAATTTGTTAAGTATCAGGATTGATAAAGGAAGCACAGCTATAGAATCAAGAATTTAAATTGGAAAATAAGAGAGGCAATACTTTTGTGAACTTGTGCCTTAACAAGAAAAAAATTATCTTTTATTGTTTTGACTATGGAAAAGGTCTAGAAACAATGTTCCATAGGGCAGCGTCCAAATTGCTGTTACTCATACAATTTCTTTCCCACTAAAAGAAATCAGGGCTCACTGGGGAAAAGTCTGATTCTGTGTGTTTTGCAGAAAGAAACAAGATGAATCTGGAAGATTTTTATGAGCCAGAAAGCAAGGATATTTTCAAAGATCAATGGGTCATGTCAAAAGGACATAGAAGCCAGCCTAAAAAACACTGCCATCAACTAAAGCTGAGAAAATTTGAGCATCCTAAGAAATATAGTGGCTGTAGTTGAATAAACAAACACAAAATCTGAAAACTATAAGTTCATAATGATACACAGAAAGAGAAAAATTAAAATATTCTGAAAGAAGATGAAAATAATAGAATGTATATGTCAGGCAGTTTTGTCATTCAATTGTGTAAGTATTACTGTAAGTATTATTTATTATATGACAAGTAACAGAAAAACGATTAAATCAATTTGAAGCATTTTTGGACTTAAAAGGATTATTGTTGAAATTACCACATACAGTGACTTCCAGATAGATGAAACCACACACAGTGTCCAAAATTTATCTGGACATATATTTAAGTATTTTTAAGAGTCTTATGGTCCTAAGTATATAATAGATGCAAGATTCCACCATGTGCCAAGGTCTTTGAAGTTACAGTTCTTAGGATCCTATCAAGTCAAAGATCTAGACTCTTAACTTGAAGTTTGATAGACTTCCTTAAACTTGAATGAGAAAAAGATTACATCTTTAATTTTAACCTCTATGTGAAATTTGACATTCTCTTCAGTTATGAATGTAGATCACAAATTACAGTTGTATTAGCAGGACTTGTGAATGTACATCACAAATTACTGTTGTATTAGCAGGATTTGTGACTGTCACAAATGACAGATATTATAATCCAATTGTTGCATATATCACAACATATTATGCATACTAATTTTAATTATGTTAAATAAATTAAAAATATTTTATCACAAATTTGTTTTTTAATACTTGATAAAAATATTTGAATATAATTTATTTCCTCTTTAATCCTATGTACTTTATTTTATACATTTAACACTATTAGAAAAGTTCATAGGCTTCACCAGACTGATGAATAGGTCATTGGTACCAAATAAAATTAAGAACACCTGAGGAAGAAAAAAAAATCCTTTATAAAGGCTTATCAATTTGAGTGGGAGTTGCAACATTTTTGCAGTAGGCTTAATAAACTGAATCCAAGGAAGTGAGCTAAGTGGATATTCTCTTCTTAAAGTTAGTAGTTTTAAAACAGGGCTAAAAATATTTTGGCACTCTTTTCATTCAGAGCTGTGGTCTATGCGCCTCCCTTTGAATGTAGGCAGGCTTGTGACTGACAAATAAGAAGTGACCGTAAAGGACTTCAGAGACTTAAGTGTCGAAAGGCAATTAATTAATCTTCCTCCTTGTTCTTTGGGACACTTGTTCTTGAAGGCGTTAGTTGCCATATAAGGAGTATACCTATACTGGGGATGCCATACTGTGAAGAAACCCAAGCCACATGGTGAGGCTTTTAGGCAATTAGGTCAGTAGTCTTAAGTGAGCCTAGCTGTTGCATAGTCCCAGCCCAAGTGCCAGACATGTTGGAGAGAAGCCTCCAGATGATTCCAGCACCCAAATTGTTTGTGTTACCCTGAGCCTTCTCCTTCTCAGCTGAGGCCCAAGACATGAGGGAGCAGAGACAAGCTACCCCTCTGTGCCCTGTCTGAATTTCTGACATATAGAATATAGATCAAAATAAAATGGTGGCTGTTTTATGTCACTGAGTTTTGGAGTGATTTGCTAATGCAGCAAGAGATGAATAGAATAGGGTTTAGGATGAGCCAAACACTAATCTAGTTAGTTTTATGACATGAATCTCTCTTAGTAGATAATGTCAATTGAAACGAAATAGACCATGAATAGCTCAAAAGCCAATCCAATTTTCCTGAAGAACGTGCAAGTTGCAGTTCAAATGACTGTAGAACTCAGACTATAAGACTGCCTAGATGGTCTCAGATCATATAGAATCATCCTGAGATAGCCCATTCCAGCTGTCTGGAGGCTACGTTGCTATCTCTGTCCAAGAGTCGTTTCCATTCTAAGTTGTTTTTCATGGAATGTGTAATACCAGGCCAATACTGGACTTGACACTAGCACAACATGCATTTGATCTAGGATGAGTAGGCCTCTTTAAGGAATTTAGACGGAAGAACTGCTTAGTTGCCTGTTGGCTGAACCCTGTGAGAGTCCCTTGGACATGCCTATGAATATTCAGTGTCTGGATCTCTCTTGTCATTATTTAGATAGCTCTTCTGTTCAACACTGCAACACAAATCATACATCCCTGGACAATGAGTGGCGAGAACATCAAAACTTTCCCACCAAGGCGTGGTGAACACTCACAGATACTGAAGGAGAACTTAGACTTTGATTGTGCTATGGGTCTTATAGTCTGTCTATCTTATATTCATTTGGATGATGGACTGTGTGAAGAAAGAGAGCAATGTGATTTATTTAAAGCCTTATTTTTTCCTTATTACATATATTTTCTACAAATTCTTCTCAAGCCTAGTGATTCAAGATTTGCCATATAGAAAGTACCCTAGAAGTGTACTTTGATTATAAAAACATTTTAAGCTTATTAAAATATGTATTTATAAAAAACTCATTCTAAACTATGTTGAGATAATATATATGCATATATGTATGCATATATATATTTTTATATTTTTTGATTTAATGATCTACTAAAAACCATGGCGATACTCAATTTAAGATCAAATTAGGAAACATAGTTTTGTTTTTTCCTCCTTTATTATATGTGCAACTGAGTATAAAATTATATAAAATCATTTACAGGTCAATATGTTTATATCTAAAGCCCTGTTCTACCTTGAGCAAATTAACAATGTGCTTTGTGCAGAAGTTATTAAGGCCTTCAGAATTTTTCTGTAGATAAAAGAAGTCCAAAGAACTAAGTAGGATTGTAAATGGCTTGAAGTCCACTGAAGAATGAATTTGGTTACACAAAACTTCTCTGGATCTGAAGATACCAGACATGGATACATTTTAGAAGACTTGAAAAATTAGAGATATGTGTGAAGAAATGATATTGTTGCACAAATAAGGACACGACTGCTTACAGGTGGAGCCTCTGATCATGAGCCCCAGTTCTCAGAGGCATTTCACAAGAAACAAACAAACAAAAAATATGCTTTTACTTATGAGTAATAGAAAGTAGAGGTTGGTGAAATTTGGTGAGACTGGCTAAAGTAACTGTCAAAGAACTATAAATTCATACCTGTGAGGTAGGTGTTGTGTGAGGAATTAATGAAATAGTGAGAAAGGGGTTGAGACATATCTTCATTCAAATCCAGTTTCTCAGGTGAAACAACTCCATTTTCTTCTCCACTCAGATAGCGCATAAATCCATCCACTGATATCTGTCCTGGAGGAAATGAAGGGTTATGAAGAGTGTGAATGTATTCTTTTTATGGGTTGCTGATAGCATTTTTTTTTCCCCTGAAAGCTCTGATAACATCCAAAGTAGAAGACGGCAGCCACAATTGCATTTTTAATATGGATAAATAGTAGTCTATGATCATTCTGTTTCACTACAGTTATCTCCAAATGCCAGAGATAAAAGTATAGTTGCATGAGCCTCACTGGCTTTCAGAGGTTTTTAAATACCTAAACACCAATCTCCTGTTTTTAAATATAAGAATGGTTATCAACTTCATGGATGAATACCAAAAGTTATTAGTGCTTATCTCTGGGTAATAGAATACGGAGTGATTTTTTCCAAATTTTCTATTATAAATATTAACACAAAATGGTTTCAACAACAACAAAAAAAGTTAAGATGGCTCTCTCTTATGTATTCTATAAAAATTACTATGATAAAGGTAAAGAATTATTTCAATATTTAGCATTAGTCACCTCTGAAAGGTTATCACAAAAGAAAATTGCTAAGTATTATCTGAGTAAAATGAATTACGTATCATATTTTCTTCCATTTGAAGTAAGGTCATTCTAAATAAAAAATATAAAGATCTTTTTTATCAGCATTCTATTTTTTATTTCTTTATGTTGCATATATCCTTTTATGTCACTTGTATAATCAAAAAAGTTATTCAAAAGTGGTTTTTTTATTTAAAATGAAGTGAAAAGGGTTTTCAAAGAATGATCTTTTTTCCTGAAACAGAAAATAAATATGACCACAAATGAGTTTGTTCTAGGAATAAAAAATCAAATGCTGATTAAAAAGATCTTTATATTTCTTATTTAGAATGACCTTACATCAAATGGAAGAAAATATGATTCATACTCCATTTATTTCAGTCAGATTCTACTTAGCAATTTTTCTTCTGTGGTAAACTTTCTGAGGTGACTAATGCTAAATATTGAGATAATTTTTTATCTTTATCATAGTAATTTTTATAGAATACATAGAGACCCATCTTAATTATTTTTTTGTTGAAATAGTTTTATATTAATATAAAAATGGTATATGTTCATTGAAGAAAAATTAGGAAATGAAATAAGCAAAACTTTTTCTAAACATGCTTAACTCTTCTTTCAGAGGTAACTACTGTTAAAATCTTGGGTATGTATGCTTCCAGAGGAAAAATATGTGAGAACGCGTTTATAATTACTTTATAAGAATGTAATAATAGATAGATTTAGTAACCTCCTTTGTTTATATTAATGAAAATACATTATGAACTCTCTCTTTGTACAAACTCAATTATTTTTGTAAGATGAATTCCTGGAAATCGAATTGGTTAAAAGAGTATGTATATTTTAAGGCTTTTAGTACACATGGCCAATTTGCTTTCCGTAAAATTTCTAGCAATTCACTCTTTCTTCAATCGTTTTCCTTCTCTTTACCCCTACACCAAACTCATAGGTAAAAACATGATTTCTAATAATTTTAATTTTTACAAATTTGAGCATTATTTTATTCTTGAATGGTAAGAGGCATATATCATCTGTAAGCAGCAAAGCTAGTATTGATTATTTCCCACAGTGTAAATCTTTTTACATTCATTAAATTTCTCAAAATGACTAATGAGTACTTTTCCTAATTCTGTAAACATTATAGCTAAGTAAACTTTAATATTTTCCAGGAATAAATAAACAAAAAGAACTTGGGTTATTGACTCTCGATGAGAGGAGGTGAGTTATATAAAATGAAAAATCTTCCTAAACGAACTTTTAAATGGGTACAATTATTTATACTATGAACATCTTACAAATCAACTCTAATACATATCTTGACAACTGTAATAATGACAAAAAGAAAAAGTGCTAAGAAGGTCTCTTGTATTAGAAATAAGAAATATGACAAAAAGGGTCTTCATCTTGGTATGTTTGTGTGATCAATTTTTAATAGGTGCCTAATTTATACCTCCAAATAACCATCACCTAACAAAGTGATCGTTCCAATCATGCTACCAGTGATGAGAGCACTTTGATTACTGCCTTTGAAGCCTGCTTTAAAAAATTCATTTATGGCAGAATGCATATATCATTTCGGACTGGTTTCAATTTTTGAAAACAAACCAAAATCAATACCATTTAGGGTCAAAGCTATTTCAGTAGATAGCTTTTAAAAATAATTTGGGTATAAAATTCATTTAGAGGTAAATTTAAAAAATATATAATTTCTTCATAGTCTTCTTTTTTTCCTATAACAAGTCGATTTGTTATCTTCTTCTCAAACGAGTGTCCATTCCTCTCTCATTCCCTCCTTCCTTCCTTCTCCCCTCTCATTACCTTCTGTTCAACAAAGATTTATTGGACATCTGCTATGTGATAAAAAACACAACACAGTAAAGCAAAGTCTCTGCCTTCAGAGCCCGTAATTTAATAGGAAATAAGACAATTCACACCTTGAAAACCAGGCGTGAGCTCCTCTAAAGCAGGGTATGCATTTATGTCTTCGTCATCCCTGGAATCTGCCACAATGCTTTGTGTGCAGTAGGTGTTAAATCAGCACCTCTTTTTGATAATTTGTTACTCAGAATAGAAAATAAATTGTTTTAAACCTACCTGGAAGTCACCAAGGATAGCTTAATTTTGTTAGATATTTTTTTTTCTGATTAGGTTAAATCATATGAAATTGCTAATGCTTAGTATTTTTAACCTATGCAAATGACAACTTCATACAACTCAACCTCTAACTACAGCTATTCCTCAGAGAACCAGCAGTAAATAACAAATGTCTTTAAGGGCTAGCAAAAGAAAATAATGTGACTACTGGAATAAGGTGTGCATCAAGGAACTATGGGGTGTGGAAAACTCACAAATGCAAATGATAGCAATAAAATGTTGTGTGACCAAAGGTACCATTTTTATAGTGCTGGATTTGACCCTGAGACAATCAGCTTGTGTCTGTTATCTTGTAAAAATAAATACTCTTTGGTCTGATCAACAACTTTTAAAAGCAATGAAAACAAATATGCCAATATGGCAAAGATGACAAATTAATTTTAAATTTAACATCAATTCCCATTTATTGCCTTCTGGGTCCTTGTGTTGAAAAAGGTTCTGAACCCTGCTTGTGATTAATTTTGATGTCTGTCATGGGTATAGAACAGAAAAGTGGGGGTATACAAGAAATATATTTGTTATCCTTAAATAAGCATATTATAATTAAAGTCAAATTGTAATCTGCAATGCGCCAAAGTTTTATTTAACTCATCAATGAGGAAACTAGAAAGATGACAAAGCCATTTCAAAGAAGGTTATGAGAGACTAATATATACATATATGTGTGTGACAGCAAATAAATAAGAAACCCCAAATTTTAGAAAAATATTGCAAAATTGAATACAAAGCTGATTAATGTCTTGTAAGTCAAAAAAAATATAACCTTTGGGTTATCTTCCCTACTTTTATTATTTCACAGGAATCGAAAATTTTAACATAGATAATTTTTAGCATAGATTTGAATCAGAGTTCAGAATAATCAGTGTTTATGAAGATTATTTACAATTAATTATACTAAATAATTTAAAAATCCCCAGTGACAAATTTACCCAACCCAGAATAAAAACAATGAATAAGTTTAGAGTACAGTTCAGAATATGATTGCAGACTATAGGTAAGCAGACACCGGGAACATCTTTCAACCCCAAAGCTTTGCCTTGCTAACTAAAGGAACAAATGAGCAAAATTGTGATGTGTCAAATGACTAAGCAAAGATGTACCAAAGTCAAGAAAAGCCTATGAAAACGTAAGGGTAAGAAGTAGCCAGTTTATAATTTCCAAAGTGTTGCCTAAAGAGTTTGGAGTTCATATGCAAAATTGTAGATGTTTTTGGCATAATGAATTAGCCCTCCAAATAGATCTGACTAGTAAAGGCTTTGGGACAGAAAGTAGAACATACAGAATTTTCCTTTGTTCGATATAACCTACAGCTGGAATATTTGCTGCTGCTTATATTAAATGCCTCAGTCCTTTTCCACCAACCTTGCACTATTTTTGCGAAACTGCTTACTTTTTTTTTCTGGTCCACTGAGGAGCATAGAAGAATGAAAACATTGAGAATTAAGATAGAAAAGTATTGCTTTTCTAAACAAATTAATAACAGCAGAAAAAAATCCAGCTTCCTTTACTTCCAGCAGTAACTGATCAAAGACAAATTCCTTAATCGTAGGATGAATAAACTATATGGGCTCTTAAGTCTCCTCTAGCTCTAAATTCCTATGAATTCAAGTGTTTATATATATTAGGGATGATTACTAGCTAAAACAAAACGTCCCATATTAAAATGAGATTATGAAACAACAAACCACAATTTAAAGCAATGCTACAATTTTCTGGAAAAAAAATCAACAGGAAAAGAAGTTCAGAAGGATATAGCCAGCTGACAAAAGTTAAAAATAGAGCCCATTACATATTTTCTTAATAAAATATTGTTATGCTTCTAACTGAATATGTAGCTCATATAACAGCACCTAAAGATCTTCATAAGGATGTATATTGTTTGTACCAGTTAGAGACAAAGTAAGAAAAATATAAATCCCTCAAGGAATGGAAAAAAAAAAAACCAACCCTGTTCTGTGAAGCTTTTCCATTCAAAAGAAGTTCTGGTGTTCAACAAAAAAAGAAACTAGTGATGCAAAAGTGAAAAGATCTGACTTCAATGGGGAGAAACAATCTCCAAAGAGACACAAAATGATGGTCCCCAATGGCCATTTACATGTCTCCTCATACTTCAGCAATATCTTTGCTGCAAAGAAACTCTCGAATGTCACATGGCTTTGCACAAATGGCATGGGCAGCAACTGTACCTCTGCCTCCTTCTGCTTATCTCCCTCCCCTAGGGTAGATAATGATTGAAGCTCCACTGGTGGCCTCCTGAACATGTCAGGAAGACAGAAATTTGAAATTCCGCTGTGGCAAAAATGATAGCTTCCAAAGATGCTTTAAAACCATGCATTTCCATTGACACTTGAATGGATATCTTTCAAGCTTACAAGTGCATTCAAAAAGGCCTTTGAATAATTTACGAGCTATTCTGATGACTTCTCTAAACCCGAGGCCTCACGAAAAACATCAAGAATGAGGAACATTTGTGTCCAGAAAGGGGAGCTCTGGACAATAGAACAGAAGAATGGTCTAAAGAGCTTTGTGGACTGGGTCTCCCATGTTTTCAGGTCCTGAATGCTTTATCTAATGATGTCTAGAAATTAACTTTCAAACAGGACTTTCTGACTTAATCATTCTGTACTAGGCATCTGAGAAAAGATGTTTCAGCTCAAGTCTCTCCAGGAAGAACAAGGTATCTTGAACTTACGTGGAAGCTAGGGCACTCCTTCTTTTGGTTATTAATGAACATATTTTTAGTAAGAGCCCAACTCTATGTGCTAGAGGTTGAGAATAACAAATGATCTGTTCATGAGAGCCTGACCATATACCACATACCACAGAAAATTCCTTCTTGATGCCTGTTGATGTGCAGTTCAGGTCTCTATTTATTTAGTAGAGTGTCTAACATACATGTAGCTAAAGAGCTTGGAGTCAGAGCAACATAGCAGATAGTCAGAGCAACATAGCAGATAGTCGGAGCAACATGCCCAGATAGCAGACAAACATAACTTCATGTTGGCCACATAGGAGCTTTATGGCTTCCTAAGAATTTAAATTTCAGGAATCTTTGGAGATGATCAACTCATTTTGGTCCAGTTCTGCTCCAGTTTCTCTTTCCCTTTCTGCTGGCAGAAGATAGAGGAAAATCAGTCAATTTAATTGCTGTTGAAATGAATTTAGATAGAGGGAGTGGTAAGGATCTGTGTGGCCAGTGGGTAGAGTGGCCAAGGGGCAGCTAAGGTGCCCCATATGATTTGCTCTTGATGTACAGATACTACTACAGGAGATGACTGGGAAAAAAATAGCATGGTCCATAAGATAGGGTTATTTTCTAAATTTAGACCTATTTTTATAGCTGCTAGCCAGAACTACTTCTACTAGGTTGGTTGCTTGAAACAAGCTCCCTCATTTCCCCTTGGGTAGAAGCAAATGCTTCCAAATCTATTAGTTAATGCTTTGGATATTTGCTTCTATATCTCAAAATATTATGCTTGTATTACTATTTTTGACTTCTCACCATGGGAGATAAAGATATTGCTCTTACTTCTCTTTACCCCATATACACAGTCTTCCTATCATTTTGAAATAGTTATATTATAATTTAGTCAGATCAGTAATCAGTACTTATACTATCACGAAGGTATATTTTATTCAGGGCTGAGTCATATAGTAGACCAAAGATTATTTTTCTTTTCACGCACAATTTTAAATTTTCCCTGGTGTTAGCATTTGTCTTGTTGTGTCATCTGCTTAACTTTTTTGCACGTATCTCTAATCTAATTTTCAGATGATCTCCACCAGTTATCTAAACCTTTATGCAATATGTTCAAACACAGTAAGTGTTCTCTGAGTTTCATTTTCTTAAAGGTCTTCCCTGGAGCCTTATGATCTGCTCCAATCTAGATTGATTAATTTTCATTTCTTTTACTTCTTCATTAAATCTCTTCTCTCTCTTTTTTTGTATATCATGTCTTTCTCTTTCATGGTTAGCTTTTTTCATTTTAATGGAAGCACATTTCTCAGTAGCTTCTTGAGAAAGGGTTCATGAGTATTAAATTTTTTGATGCTTGAATGTCTAAAATTGGCTTCATAATATTTGCATACTCAATTGATAGTTTAGCTGGGTATAATATTCTAAGTGTGGTTATAAAGAGTTTTGAAGACTTGTTGATTTGTCATCCTAAAAACATGGCCTGTTTTTTTCTTTTTTCTTTTTGAAAATTTCTAGCATCTTATTTAGTCGAAATTTCTTGAAATTTCAAATTATGTACTTTGGCATAGGTTTATCTTTATCTCCTGTGCTAGGTACTTTTTGAGTCTGTTCAGTCTGAAAGATATCATCATTCTATTTGGGAAAATTTCTATGAATTATATCTATGATAATTTCCTCTTTCTGGCATATTATTTGGCCAAATTTAAAATTTTTATACATTTTATCTCTGATTTTCATTTTATTTCTTTACTCTCTGAGAGATTTCTTCAACTTTATTTTCAATATGCATTTAAGGCTTTTGTTTCTGCTACCTTCTTTTTAATTTCTAAAAGCCGTTTTTATTCTCTGGCATTTCCTTAAAAATACACATTGTGTTCTTTTTTCAGGGGGTGCAATATGTTCTATTTCTAAGGATGTTAATGATATATGTATATTTAAACTTTTTTTCTTACTATATAGTCATTTTTTCCCCTGATTACTTTTTTCCTGCTTATTTATAATTTTTCAAGAAGTTTTCCTCACACATCTAGTAATTTTTAATTGTCTGCTCTTATTTCAAATTGGTGTATTAAAAAGCTGATTGACTTTTCAATGTATCTTGAAAAGTAAGAGCGTTAATAAGGCATTATTGTAGAGGGATCAATCTTTGTGTCTTTGGAGTAATGCCTAATGTCAGTACTTTTAGGTGTTTCTTCTTGGGTTGATCAGAGTCCTGGGAGAAAATTTAATTACTCGCCGAGAAAGCAATGATCTGGATGCCATCATTCTAGAACCAAATGAGGGAAAAAGGCTGAGGTCTTCGCACTCAGTATGCTTATGATCACTTTATTTCTTTGCTTTTAAAATGGCAGCAGTGCCTTCACATGGGCCTGTGTCACCCTCAGACCCTCTGTTTTCTTATCTGTAGGAAGTACATACTTAGTCTTCTCCCAGGTGGGAGTTCTGACTATTCCTTAAACAGCTGTTAACCAATCCTGCTAATTTTAGGCTTTATTTCCAAACCCACTTTGGTAAGACCCTAGCACTATCAATTTCTGAAACTTTAAAGGTTTTTATAGAATAACTAAGATTGGTTCCTAGCTTTTCACATGAATGATCCTTGATCAGTTTTCTCAGATCTGTTTAGCTGTAAACATAGCTAGCTGCCCAAATCATGTAATTGTCTCTTATCCTATGATCCTTGTTCTTGACAGATTATACCTTTAAAAAATATCTCTTTTAATAAAATTTTAGTGTAGTTTCAAGAAAGAGTTTAATTAGATGAATAGATTCAGTTCACCATATTTGTCCTGAAGTTCTGTGATTTTTCCACTCTACCATAATGCAGAGATTTTTGTTGATTATGTTTTAAGTCAGATTTTACATGTGTTACACATGTTAGTATCTTTAGGTAAAATTAAATCATAAGGAAAGAACTAAATGTTTTCCTTTGTGGACCTGCTCGGGCTGGTTAGAGACTTACAATGGGGTTCCTTAGTTTTCTTTTATTTATATCTTTTTAATAAAAAAGTATGCAGTGACTAATATCTCACTACAGACGGCACTATATGGATATGTTGTCCATCTGATTTTCCTCGCTCCATCTTTTCCCAGGTAGAATGTAGTCAGAGTCACAGAGGTATCTTGAGCTCTAAGGTACTTATAAGGTGGGAAGTTGCTTGAACCTCTTGGCTTCTCTTGCCAATCCCATAGGCTGCTTGTGTAGAACAGGTATGGTAATTTGTATAAGGATCTGTCAACATCCCGAGTTTCTAAAGGAGTCATGATTGAGTCAAGCCTGATTTTATGAGTGCTGGTGAATTGTCCAATGCCCTTCATGGTGGTCATGGGATGTGTCCCTCATGATCTCATTCTGTCGGCAAATATATGTCCAGATTTGCAATTCTGTTTCCCAACTCTCTTATGTAAAGTTACAATTTGAATTCAAAGCACTGCTGGAGAAATTAAACAATTAAATCTAAAAAAAAAAAAATTATAGAGACTTCTGGAACTAAATTCTAAGACAGCTGAAATAAACTGCATATTGTATTCATACTGTAGTAGTTGGCAGTATTTAACAAATGAGGTATTTCCGGTATTTCCTCCCTTATTATTTTGAAGTTCCTCTATTCTTCTCCACTTCAGGCTGCAACACAGGCATTCAAAATTTGCCTCAGGGAAAAAAAAATGGCAGAGAAGGGAGAACTAAAAGGTATGTCTTCTGTTTGTTTTCGAAGCCTCTTTTCTACCAGGGCTTCCTTGTCCTCAAGTCTAGGGCAAGTCCCAGACAAGTTCGATGCCCTGAAGAGAGAAGCCTGTGGTTCCTTTCCCCGGAGATGCTCCTAAAAGCTGCAAGACCTGGTGTTCCCTAGCGTCCATAAACAGAAGGAGCAGAATTGTCTAAATAAATAAATTGCAGGAGCTGGGTCTAAATAAATTAAACATCTTGAGACTTAGAGAGTTCCTTCTTGATTCGCCCTTGACTAGCAAGCATATGGCTGAACCCCTGGTCCTGAAAAGGATGAGCAGTGGCCAAGATCAGAAGGAATAAGGCAGTATTGGGGCTATTAGCTTAGAGAGATGACCAAATATAAGATTCCTCCTCTGATGTCCAGGCACTCGGTAAGGCTCTTAGCATTTAGATACCATCCTGGGTTATTTAAATATAGAAAATAAGAGGTGGGAGTATAAATTTTATTTCAAGTACACTGACAGTTTCCTCAAATGTCACCATAACATGAAGCCTTCCCTGACCACCTGATACAAATAGCAAACCCTCCTGTGCTGATACTCTTATTATATACTACTCAATATTTCTCTATGACATTTACCACTATCTGTCATTCTACATATTTACTGGTTTGTTAGTTTGGGTCTCTTCCTATAAGACTGTAAGTTTCATGAGGATAGAATGTCTTATTCTGGTTTTCTCTTGAATCACACCTTGAGACCAGGATGTGGGTATTAATTTATTTAAAAGGTGTTCTCTTGAAAACACTGGTGGAGAGTGGGGAAGGCAGTAAATAATGGCATATTATCAAGCAAATCACCACTGTAGGCAACTGAAATTTAATATCTTTGGGGAACCACTAGGAAATAGAGTAGAATAGGTACCTGCAGCTAAGGGAAGAGGAAGCTGGAGTATTTATACACCAAGTCCCAACAGTCATTGGTTGATTAATTGCTTCAGGGGGCATTAATTCTCCATTACTTCTAGCCACTACACTCTTGAGAAGAGGGGGCTCCATGAGCCAAAGAAATCGTCCAGCAAAGAGATGCACATACTCAGTGGGAAGTCCAGCCAGCAGACGGGGCTTTCGTATTGCTGATTCTTAGAAACTGGAGCAGTGCCTAACACATAAGTGCATAATAAATATTAGCTGAAAGAATGACACTGGGTTCCACAAATATTAACATTTATGTATTAATACATATCATGAGTGGTTTTGTGTATTATCTTGGCAAGTAAACCCTTCAAACCAATTTGTATCTTAGAGAACTAAAAATGTAATTCTGAGTTCAGCTGTAAATGACACTGCAAAGGAAGAATTAAGACAAAAATATTAAAGAAATGCAATGATAATTTATAGAATGGAAACATGGGGCTTGTTCTGGCTTTGGTTGATGGTACCTGATGTCAACAAGTGCACTTAAGAATTACAGGGAGGGTGTGGAGAGCTGAGTCCCAAACAAGAATCCTGGAGAGACTGCAAGTTTTATCTTTACTCCTTCCCTCTGCCTATCCCCTGGCAGAAGTGCTAATCAAATTGCATTAAATGTATAAAGCCATCAAAATAGACTAGAAAAAGGAGACTAAGATAATTCAGGATAGGGCAAATCAATCCTTAAACAATAGAAGAATTGATTGTACATCATTACATTGTGCAGGGCAAGGGAACTGCCCTGTTAATACGCTCTCCTCTTAACATCTTTGATCGGCTCTGGTAGAATTACATGAGTAAAAAAGTTTATTTGAAATAAATCCATAGGTCCTCACCTTCTACTCACAAAAGTGACTTTTGATAAGGTCGCACAAGCCGATGCTTCTTATTGCCCTGAACCTTATGAACCCGGTGGCGAATCTTCCGGACCACACACTCTGATGATACTTTACACGAGCTCAGTGATCCAGGGAAGGGAAAAAGTACACCAGGGCATGATCGAACGCTAATCTCTAAATAGAATCTCTAAATAGAATTTATGGCACATTACTATGGTGCCTTGAAGTCATGTTCTTTCCTGCTCAGTATGTGTTTTTCTTACCAGGATGGTTACCTTGGAAATCACCCTATTGTGGCATCAAAGCAACAGTGTGGAACTGCTCCTGATATAGTCCTAAAAGCAGGTGTGAGGCGGCAGCAGCAAAGTGCTAAAGAAAAAAAGTAATGCTCTGGAGGGTCAAGGAAAGAAAATGTGGCTGGATGTGTTTACAAACATGGGAGTTTTTCTGCTTTTTTCGGGGAACGGATTCTGACTTTAAAGGAAATATGTTGTATCAGTATGAGCAGATAGGAAATGAAGAAAGAGAGCCAGTCTTTGAAGAGCTTCATGAATTTAATGTATTTCCAGTGTATTATTTAACAAACCTTTATATATTGCTTGCTACATGCAAATATTAACTCATTTCATCCTCATAATAACTATGAAGTGAGTACTGCTTTCATATCTATTTTATAGATGAGAAACCCAAGGCAATTAGCTTGCCCAGCTTGTAGGTGGATAAATTGGGATTTGAACCTAGGTAGTTAAGCTTTGTGTTCCATGCCATTTACCACCATGCTATGCTGCCATAGAAGACACTCTATATAATCCAGTACAGGATAAGGTAAATAATAACAATAACAACAACGACAATAATAATAAATAATAATAATAGGAGGAGGAGGAGCTACCATTATTCATGCACCGACTATGTGCCAGGCGCAGAAATCCTATGAGAGAGGTACTATTAAACTCCTATTTTTACTTGAACGAACTTAGGCTTAGAGAAGGTAAGCAACTTGTCTGAGGTTACAGGGGTACTTAGTGTGAGAGCTGGATCTGGAGCCCATTCCAGGGCAATGGGAAGAGAGATAGTGGTGAGTACAATTGATGATGTTTATCCACATAATTTTCCCAGCACTGACCTGGATGAGGGACATGGATGATGGAAAGGAGAGGGTCTTGCCACTGTGGCAGTCAATCAAGGCATCCTGGATTAGTTCTAAAAATAGTCCTGAATGTGACTAAGGAAGAGCTTTTTCCCGTGATTTACTTATCTCACTAAAACGTGCTACTTTAATCTTTCCATTAAAAGAAGCTGGGCTGAGGCAGGACAAATGACCCATCTGGCAGAGGCATGAGGATTAGCTCTTTGATTTGGATTTGTCTATCACTTTAAAATTATTTTCCAGACTGGATTTACATTCTAGTCTTTGCAAGTATTTTCAAAGCATCCTCTAGCATTTTTTTCCCCTCTAACTCCTGAGTCTAACTTTTAGGAAGAAAGATAAAATGCCACAGAAAACTTGTTATGTCAACGTGAGGACAAAAGAAATGCTAAATAGATGATGTAACATTGTTTTTTAGGTTTTGCAAAAAATATGCAGGTTAGCTTAAAGGAATAAAAATAGTCCAACACAAGCAACTAACATCTTCCAAAGCCTGGAAACACAAAGAATTCTCTATAAATTTTGCTTTGGAAGACAGATGGCCTATAAATCCACAGAGTCATCATACAGTTCAGATGGGCAAACTGGACAATGTGTCTGCCAACTTACATGGCCACCAGCCTCATTATGTTGAGCCAAATGCCAATTAGGAAGGATCTGGCACTCAAATTTTTGGATGTCACTCAGACTAGGTGGTTGAGAATCCATTCATTATCATTCAATCCCTATTCTTAATGTAATAATACCAGACTTGTTAGAATGCTATTGGTCCAGTAGCTTACTTAATACCTCCTTAAGCCACTTCTGTGCACAGCACTGAAAAGCTGAGAAGCCCACGTTTATGCCAGGTGCTGTGAATGTGAGTTCTGCTAGATAGCTCAGTAAAGTAAGTGCAGATGTCTTTAATATCCCATGGCTCACCAAAATCTATTTGCCTGCTTTCAGATAGACTATCAGAGATTTCCTTTTCAATTATCTTTGTTTGGGCACAAGCTTTCCTACTACATTTGCTAACTAACTGTGCTTTTGTAGAGTATATGAACTTTGCTGGTTTCTTTATCTATTTTATCAATTTCTTTTCCAGTCCTGGAGTCAGTATGTTCTATGCCTGTTCTAGTATTTTATCTGAGGTTGAAAAGTGTCATTCATTCTTATTCTATCTCGAAAAACTGTTCTATTACCATAACTATTTTCAAATACAAGTCCAAGATACTGTGTGATAACGTCCACTAAATGGCTATGCGCTCTTCTCAATAGTCTTTGCAGATTAACCCCATTAATCAGTTTTCATGCTTTCTGTGTCCCTGCAGTTCCCTCTGTATTAACTTGAACTTGTTAAGGTGGTTTTTGTATGAAAGTTCTTAACACCTAACTTTGATTTAGCACTTTCCCTTTCTCAAAATATTCTCACATCTGCAATTTATTTACTCTTCACTGTTCTGTTTGGTAGGTAAGACAAAGTTTTATTACTTAACATGACAGATAAATCAACTTTGACACAGTGAGATTAAACAGTCCTTTTAAGTTGACATGGCTACATAAAAACAGAATCCAGATTAGAACCCTACTCTCTTAAACAGGGGCCTGGAGTCTTTCCACTAGACTTGTGTAAGGACTAATTTATCATTTAGGGTTAAAGGTTCTCAGACGGTAGGAAAGAAATTCATTTCATTTTACTGGCATACTGCCACATTACTCTACCAAAGGAGACTCTTCACAATTGTTCCTGACCATAGCGCAAAGGAGGAAAAAATGTTCTAGATCCTTAACCAGAATGTCAAGTTCCTTGGTCAAGCTGGACATTGGCTTTTTAAGGTCAAGGACCATGACTTTCAGTTTGTTTACATCTGTTCAGGTGTCCGGCATAAAGGCAGGTCTAGAATATGTGCTCATTAATGCTTTCTAATGAACAACTTAGCACATGTTGTCTCTTAGTGCCTTAAATGCCATTGATTCTAACCTGTCCCTTATCCAGACCTCTACTCTGCAGCATTCCTGAAGTTCAGCTTGAATGTCACTTTCCTCTTCAAAAGCCTTCATGACATTCTTCCTCATGCAGGAGGTTCTGCTACACTGACAGCTCCATGAGAAGAATGGCATCTTTATACTGTCTAGTTCAAGGGTGGATGTAGGCAGTAAGGCTCAAAAAATGTGTATTGACTAAATGAATGAATGAATGAATGAATGAATGAATGAACCAAGATTAGCATCAAGGTATTCATGGCCTTTTAGCCTTAATTCTCATTACTTTCTTCCCAAACAAACTGATAAAGTTACTTGACCATTTAAAGACTCAGTTTCCTCATCGTAATATGAGGATAATAATACTAACTCAAAGATTTGTTCTGAGGTTTATACAGAATAATTAGCAGGTAAAGAGCCTGAAGCAATTCCTGACAGCCCCTAGAAACTCAGTAAATAAAAGATCTCCTTTTCTCCATGCTTCCCTGTCACATAAGGAACACTCTTTACATACTTGCTGAATGAACAAATGGAGGTGTATCACATTCTATCTTGTATTATAGTTAGTGATATATATCATCACCTGTCTAAATTATAGTTTCCTTGAGAATGAAGATTTTATCTTGATTTCGTTTCACTTTTTTTTGTAGTTCTTTAGGTGGACAATACATGTTTGTTGATTAAAATATCCATGCGACTTCATCTGGTATGAGTTAGAATAAAGAGTCCAATGCACATCAAGTATTTTAGAGGATATCTCCTTCGACATGCTGGCGATTCTTGTTATAGCTGCAGAGCTGGACTGAAATGTTTTTCTATACTATTGTGATCATGGTAAATGTTGTTTTGTTGGTAATGACTTTGTAGCAGATGGTATTGGTGCCCCAGGAGACAGGGTTGGGCTGGACTTCCATCTTCATGTCTTTGTCTGATGGCTTACTTTCTGTAGAGTAAGCTGGAAGTGGCTGAGAATGAACACTTCCTAAGAGCACCTGTAAACAGTGACTGTGGCTAGAAAGCTCAAGGATGTGTTCTACACTGGCTTCTGGAGTTTGCTGTAGGACTGCAATCCAGTTATGCACATTCGTAATTTGCTTGAACACAACCTTTATTGTCTGCTTCCTCTTCCCTATTCTTACTTCCAAAATTGCCCTACTACTGCTACTTGGGATCACCTCTCTCAGACTCTTTGTACTTGAATTCTTCTCCCAAGGCTGGCTTCTGGGGGAACTCAAACAAAGACAAATAGTGATGTTAATAAGGAGCATTTTTGGCTCATTCTCTATGTGTTAATGTAGAGTGCTAAGTGAGAAGGTTAATTTTGTCAATAATCCTCTGTTAAGGTGTTCTCTTCAAATACCCCTACTCTGTAGATAATTTCGCTTTTGCATCTGGAGTCCTACAGATTGCAGTGGTTCAGAGCTAAAACAGAGCTCCTAGAATCTCTATAATGAATTAATGAAATTATTGGTCATTCTCAGCTTTCTGACATTATTTATTCATTGCCATTATACATTTTTCAGCTTTTCTTTTAAATATTAGGGTAGAAAGTCCACACATCACCTCATTTGTCTTTCTTGCGGTTGCTGTTTGTTTTCCATGGACTTGATTCTCTCTGCATTTGATCTGTTTCCCTCCTACTGATTTGGCATAAAATCAACTGCTAACAATATTAGACTCAGGGTAATGCAGATGTTGGGGGCCAAATGCCTGTGGCTTTGTGGCCTTTTCCCAGGACAGTACAAGCTTCCAAGCCATTCCTATTAACTGAGCAATATCCTACTTGACCCCTCCTGAGAAGGGTAAAGGTGTGATAGTCAGTGATTATTAATGCTATGTTCTGATGGGAGGTTACATTTAGGGGGAGAAATAGCCATTATCTGCTTTGTCCCAAGAGATCTCACATGAAATGGCAAGGAATCTCAGGAAGGTATGCTCCAATGAGGTAAAGAGGTTTTAACAAAATTCAGCAGACTGGGGTGGATTAGGCTACCAATGTCACTTCCCCACCTCCTGGGATTGGCATTTGACTTAGTCTGTTACTATTTATATTTTTCCTAATTGGTTGTTTTCTAAACAGAAGCAATTTCAGCTGTGAATGGACATGGTTGTGATTTTGTGGCTCGAGCCATGCTCCTGAACAGACTCTGAGGTCACAGAATAAAAGGCTGAAGAAGAAAAAGAAAACAGGACTCAGGGCTAAGCATTTGTAACTCCTCAGACCAGTTCCTGCTTCTTGAGAAAGGAAGAAATGCAATCAAAGAAGGGAAAGTGAACCAAGTCAATGATCAATGGACTCATAATGGCTATCTTGAAAAAAAATGTTTTGTTTTGTTTTTTTCATTTTAGCCCATCTCTTATACTTGGGAGAAGTCTATGAACATATTAAATACAGAGCTAAGAGGAGCTTGAAGTATACTCACAGATGATAATGTCATTCTTCTGTGACCTTCCACAGAGGCTAGAAAGTCAATAAGTGATTTTAATCAATAAATTACTAGAGTGGCTTTTCGGCAGCTTTCCTAGTAGTAACTTAATTAAGGTATGAAAAGAATAGGCTGTGTCATATAGTTTTCATCTGTCCTTGTCTTTTGGGAAGAAAAATCCATCTCGTTTAAGTTGACTTTGTTCATTTATTTCAGTTCTTTTATTTCTTACAGGGAATCTATATTAAAATATTTAAATGGATGCCATCTTAATTGTGAGGCAGATCTTTAAACCAGTCAATATTTCCTCCAGATGAGTGGTTTTTAAATTGCACATCCTGACTCTCCCAAGGTTTTGGCAGAAGTGCCTGCAGGAACAGGGAGGGCAGAAGAAACAGGAGTAGGGCAGGAATCATCAGCTACACTCCAGGTTCCCCTCTAGTCAATCAAAATAGTGCTTTTAAAGGCTTATCCTCCACGTTGGCCTTTCTTATGAAACAAACACAAATAAAAGATACTATGTTAAGGACACGTCTGAAAACCACTGCTATGGATGTCATTGGCTAACTTCTAAATAGCCAGCCTTGCATCTTTTTTCTCAGCATGTCCTGATGGAGGGTCCCAAGCGGAATCTGGAGTTGTGGAGAGGACTCCACACTGGGACATGGAGGATATGGTCCTAGACTCAACATTGTCATTTCCTTAGATGCCTCTTCTATGACCTGAGAGTTTGGGCTAAATGGCTAAGTCACCTGTAGACAGCAGATCTCATTATTTGAGGCCATTGGCCAGGGCTTCATGAATGGTAAGAATGAAAGCAGTAATGTGACAGGTTAGAAGGGATGACCCATGGGCACAACCCCTTTCTATTTCTTTCTCTTCTCAATGCTCAGCTACTCTGGCCTTACCCACCTTTCACTGTTTATTCTGTTAGGGCCATTTATAGAAAACTACTTGTCTTAGTTCAGGTTTTCCTAAAAGTAGGCTGTGAGATAAGAATTTGAGTGCAAGTAGTTTATCTGGGAGGTAATTCCAGGAAATAACAGTAGAGGAATGGAGAAATGACAAGGGAAAGAAAGAGAGCTAATAACGGGCATGTTAACAAGCAGGTTACAGTTGCCGGCAACTAAGATTCAATCCTACTGGGGAAGTCCATGAGAAAGTGGAGAAAATTCATCAGAACTGTCCCAGGGGCAGGAAAGATGAGGCACTACTTCCTGGATGAAAACCACTCCTAGAGTTCAAGGTACTTGTATGTTGGCTGAAAGTCCTGGAGAATTGCAGAGGATGCTATTGACTGTGTTGGAACAATGAGCATCAAGGGATATGAGAAGAGCACTAGTATCTTTTGGTGTCAATATCATCCCATTTTATAGATGAGGAACCTGAAGCTCAAGCAGATCAAGTCACTTGCCTGAGGTTTATTAGCTTAACCATAAGACGATGCCAGCCTTTTTCTTTAATTATGGCATGTTTGCTCTCTCAAGGATGCACAACAGACAATAATAAAAATAATTGTAATATTTTATAACTCCTACCTAGTAAAGACAAGTGGTGTTGGAAAAATAAAGATTTTTAAAAATCTGCTAGAAAATTAAGTGATGAAATAAACAGTAAGATTCCAGTGTAAATATTTATATCTTAATATATAATTCCATTTTAATAAAAATATATATAAAAGAATGTTTGAGCCAGAAATAAACACTGGTGCACAGATACAACATGCCATATTTTTTCAGGTTTTGTCATCAAATGATTCTAACATAGTCTTAATTGTAATAAGTGAAATAGGCCATTAGCTGAGAGGTAGCAATGTTCAGGAATGCCTCTGACCAATGTTCTGAATCTCACTTCCAGATCCATTAATGGTTTGAAATTATCTGGTGTAAATGCCAATTGTCACTTTTCATTAGTTCAGGTGAATAAAGACTTAGTGGGCAACAATTAATCTATGCAATCTTCTTATCTAATCGACTTATGTAATTCTCTTAGAGAATTTTTTTAAAGATGAGAGAAATAGGGTATGAGACTGGTTAAAGAAGTTAAATGGCTTCTTAAGATAAGATAAATAGTAATGATGAATTGTTGACTTCTGATCCAGTTTTAATGGGATCTGCTGTTTTTACATGTCCCATGACCATTCTTCCTTCTTCTAAGAAGCACGCCCCATTTGAATTTCAGGGAACCACCTCTCTCCCACTATTGGTCCTTGTGGTTTAGGCATTTGACTTCTTCTCACTGTCTCTAGGGAGAGTCATGTGACCTAAGTCTCTTTAATTATTACATTCCATCCTCTAGTCTACAGTGATCCTAGTTCAGTGGGGGTGTGGGGTGACTTAAGCCATGCTCTGGTTTCTGGGACTTTTGGTTGAAATATGAGTAAAAAGAATTTCTGCACCTTGAGATTAGTAGACCCAAAGTTGCTTGCTGGTGGCTTTCTTGTCACTTCAGGAGAGGTTGCTCAAGAATTACAGCCAGAACCAGGAAAATGATGGAAGATGAAGAAAGACAATTCTTGATGACATTCTTTGAGCCCTTGAATGTGGTTATGACTGAAGTTATTAACACCTTTATTATATGCCAATGGTAAATTCCTTTCTGTGCTTCAGTTTGAGTTAAGCTTCTGTCTTTTTTCAACTGAAGGAGTCCTGCCTAATACATGTTGCAAGCTTCTTTAGTCTAGTACTCTTTCTAACACACTCTGGGTACTTCTTGCCGCTAACAATAATAATACAATATAGTTCAATTGTATCAGTATTTAAAAATGAAACAATATTGAAAATATTGTAAGGTGATTTCTACTGATGCAATCATCATTAGCTTAGGTCTATTTGAAGTGAGAATGCTTGCTACATCCAAACTTTTATTTGCTTTGCTGAAAACCAAATTGCCTTGCTATTATTAATATTGAGTTCAACTATTATACTATTAACTCAGTGAGTACTGATCTAAAAGAGATTATACAGTTTCATTTTTATGATTTAATTGCAACAAGAGGGGAAGCTTTTGCATAGTATGCATTAGAAAAATTTAAGAGGAAGAATTAATATTAAAATAATGTAGCTTGATACATCTGCTAATATTATAATCTATTACATTAATTCAGTTGTTTAACAATACTCATGAACACCTGCTCTTCACAGGAAAATAAAAATATGAACAAACTGAACTGTTTTCCTTTGGTTTGGCAGTTTATTTGAGCAAAATTTGGCCTTTATTTACAGGCATATCACTTGAATCTAGAAGTCTGCATTTTATTACCAAAAGCATCAATATAACTTTTATTTTTCATGATAATTTTATTCACTGCTTTTCTTCTAAAGAGTTTAAGTGATAAAAAATAACTACTCAGGAGACATTAATCTTCAAACTCAGGTATTCATAACCTTTTTGTCGGAAAGAATCAGGAGTCATCGCATACTCCTGTGTTAAGCATATTTAGGTCTACAGAGCAAACAACATGGCAAAGAAGACACATTCACTGACCTGGGGCCACAGCATTTTCCAATATGTCATTTTAAATTGTAAAAATACACCAAACTCCGTTGATAATAGTATCTTCTGTAACAAAATTCAAACACTTTTTTTTGTGGAACACAAATACATGAATATTTGTCCCCCTCTGTGTCAGAGAATACACAGAAATCTGTTATTTATAACCAATATGTAACTCTCCAGAAACAGAAATTCCAGCATGGAAATATGGCCAACATTCTAATGACAACAGGCCCACAGAGCATCAAAATCAATCATTTCTTCTGTATTCATTTCACACTTCCATGTACTGCACTTTTAGTCAGCTAACTTATGGTCATCTTTAGCATTTAGGCTTTGGCCACATTGAAATTTTTTCATTTAATTTTAAGCTATCTTTTATATAAAATATATAAAGTACATATAAAAACAAAATATTAGCATATGTCAACTTTGTGTATAATTTATTTGTTTAAAATATAAGTTTCTTCATATCAGAGAGAATATGCATATTTATTAATTATGCATGTTAGTATATATAAGGTATGTATCTTATTCCTAGCATTTTACCAAGTATATAGACAATATGAAAATGTCTTTCTTAAATAAATAAAATAGAGTTTGTGGTTCAATTTAACTAATGCTTCGGCACATTTAAAGAACTAGTCAAAATTAAAGCATCAGAAGAAATAAATTGTAATGTAATATTTAACTTCCCAACTTGTTTTCTTATATGTTGATTGATCAAAATATATTACTTAATTGACTGACAGTTAAAAACTCTGCTTTCTTAAAGAACATCTTGGTATGAGATCTTAGATAAGTCTTTTGACCTCAAGGCCTTGGTTTGCTTCTTTGCAAAATGATAATGTATATTTTGAAAGTTTCCTTGCTCATCAGTCATCACAATGAAGTCAAATAATACTTTCTTAAATTGTATTTTGTTGTATTTAAGAAGACACAAAAGGAGTTCCTGAAAAAATCTTAAAGTCGAACTGCAAAATCAAATAAAAAAAATCAATCTTTATTTTTGGAAAAACTATTTTAAACTCTTAGTTACTAAATAATTGAGGTCTAATCCAACAATTTCTTATTCCTACTAATAAAGATTTCAAAATCACTATTCCTTTCGCTATGAAATAACAATCAGTACAATAAAACAATCTTCTCTAATCTTTGTTCCCATAAACAGAGCCAAAACAGCAAATATAATGACTTGGTGTGAAACATCTCAAGTTCATTTTCTTACTGCAGTTTTGGGGGTGAGAAATGAATTCTGTAATTTAAAAAATCACATCACCGTTGACATGGAGGATTCATGAACAATCATATTAAGTTCTAAAAAAATAAAGTTGTTATTTTAAATATACCTGAATTTTGTGTGCCTGTTGTAATTATAGAATTCATAACTGGTACATCTTTAAGATGGCACTAAACATGCTTGCAAATGCTAAGAGACATAGTCTTAATTTTCATTAGATCAAAATTGGTTTTTCCAGAATTGTAGAGTTTTACAATAACCTATTGTAATTTTTCCCCTTTGTATCTTCTACTTTGTCCAAGTCATCAGAGTATGACGTATGGGGGCATCATATGCCAGCTGAAGCATGGGCCATGAGCAGTGTGATATGAAGGGAGGAGAAAAAGGCAAAGTTTAGGTTTTGAAGTGTCTCACTGGTTTCATAAAAGCTTTTGTTTTCCTAGTGTCAAGGGCTAACTGTTTTTAGAAGTCTTGTTGGATTTGTTATAACACTGGTAGTTATTTGGGGTGAAGTATGGATTTCAGAAAAGAATTGTCAAGCTTTCAGGTGACATCTCCAAGTAGTTGTTCCCAGCTTAATGACAAAGAGAAATTCAGTCTTTATGGCACCTACAGAGAGGGCATCATAGCTAAGATCAGAGGGACAGACCTGGTAATGCTAACATATACTGCTGGGTCACTCTTTTCCTTTGACTGACCTCAGAACAATAAGAATTATGACAACAATGAAGGCAAAGAGCTTGACCAAGAAAATAAACAAAAACTAAAAAATTTCACCTAAAAATTCCCAACTAATAACATGTAGGATAAAAGAAATTATAAGATTTTACATTTATACTTAATACTTTCATTTTTCATTTAGAGGACCAGTTCCAGAACAAATACAATGTGTAAAAGATCTTTTAATCTATTTTTATGAAAACCATTCTTATTAATGATTATCAGCCTGCTAGAGCTATTTCTTATACTTATAAATTGCCTGCATATTAACATGCAATTTATTTCTTCTTAATAATTGGTTAATTGAACTTTATTTTTCTCCCTATGGAATATGTAAGAAATTTACAATAACCTCGGTGCTAACACACCAATATTCTCAGTAAAGATTTTAGTCCAAATGAGACTTGGTCTCAGTGGTAAAAAAAGGCTGAAAATTCTTTTCAGGGACAATGATGTGACATATAATTTAAGACTTCTGGCAATTAAATCATCATGATCTTATTTTGGCAATTCATTTCTCCCAAATCAAAAACATAAATTTCTTAATAACTTCCAGACAACTTAGAGCTGTCTTTCTAATACCAATTTTTAGATTCATTAGTTTTTTACACAGAAAGTAAAATTTTTATATATTTCCCTCAGTAGAAAAATTTGTCAATAGTATAAACTGGAATAATATATGGGAACAATAGACTGAATATTCTCTTTGGTTTTAGAGATTTAGAAAAATCTGTGGGTTACTTCTCAGAACTTCTAAAAACAGACCCCAAAGGGCAACTTGTAAGATAGTGAATTTCCTGTCTGAGAAAGACACATTTGGTCACTGAATAAATTTAAAACAAATGATTAGACATCAAAAAAAATATGTGTTACATGCATACACATACATAACAACAACAAAAATCACACGCTAAAGTAAAAAAAAAAAAAATCGACTTCAGATTGATCTGCCAGTGATTTAAAACAGAAAGGAAAGCAAGCATACAAAAGTGGGAGTCTAACCTAAATAATCCTTGATGCCAGTAACTACCAGTGGGCGACTCATTCACAATTAAAAACCAGAGCTTCCCTATGGTGTGGGCCAAAGTGAACTGACCTTTTTTGGCGAGGCTACTGTTTGGTTCATACTTCTCAATCAATACTTGAACTTGCTCTTGCTTTAAAGGTGGGTAGAGTATTTCATTTAGCCTGGGATCTCGTTGCTTAAGGTTGATAAAATCCATCATCTGATCAACGGTAAGATATGGTTTGCTTTTGGCACCACTAAAAACAATTAAAAAACCAAGAAATTAGAATATTTTCCTTCCAAGTCTCATTCATTTATTTGTTTATTAAACATAATCCTGCCATACCTGGTAAAAGCATGCTATATTGAAATTCCTATCATGCCCTAAAAACACTGTGTTGCTTCACCACAACTGTCACATCTCTAAGGGCTACAAATATCTTTTGTAATCACTACCACTAAATCCCAATGGCCTTGAACAGTACCAAATGCATGAGAAAATTCACAGGAGGAAAGCACTGCATCTTGTGTATGTAGATGCACCAGCCTGAACTGAACACAGAGGTATGGGTTGTCTTTTGATTATGACACTAAACTTCTGCTTTAGCCGTCAAATTCCCAAATCTCCAGTAATCATTTCAAGATGTATTTATTACTCAACACTAAAAAAATGTAAACAGTCGGTTTAGGTACATTTTTATTTTCATTAAAGTTACACCAGCAAGAGTCTATAACTCTTCAACATAGTGTGATTCAAACTTCGCATTTTAATCTTGTTGACAGCCCCAAGTCAAGTTCAATGGTAAAAATATTGCAATGTTTGATAAATTGTTCATGGCAATGAACATCACCAAGTGAGTTTATCCAATGTCATTCTCAGCAGTATCATTTGCCTGTCTTCCATATGAAGAAATCCTTATTTTGTTTATCAATTTTGGATTGATTTTCTGTTATCATGTAGGATTCAGAATATCAAAAGGTAAATTGCTACTTCCCCTCATTTGCCTTGATGTTTTGGTTTGTTTCTTATTTTTTTAATACTTATTTAATTTCTAACATTAAAGCAAATAATTTGCAGCTGGGAGGGCTCTTAATAATCCTAATTTCTCTTTTCCTTAATGCAATTCAAAGAGGTAAGATGGCTGGTTGCCAGTTCAGAGTTCTTTATGCAACATGAGTCTACCACCACTAAGCCAAGATGCTTCTCTGTTCTAGCCATAATCTTCAAACCACACAGACTCCCCTGAGCATACAAAAACATCTACACCCAGCAACCAATCACAGCAAAATTCCACTTATTCAAAGCAGTGGTTGCACCTCAGGGGTGGGGATGCATGATTGTCTCCAAAAATTACAGGGAAGCACTAACACTATACGTAGTGTATGAAGAGGTTATTCCTCTCTCTCTCTTGCTCAAAATCCTGCCCTAGCCAGCCTAAAAACTACTGCAAGCCAAAAAAAGTGGGTTAAAATGTGTTTTCTTACAATTCAGAAAAGATGTTATCAATTTCAGGTCGAGGGCAAAGGTTGTTCAGGAAAACTCTGTATACTTCTGGAGTGAAATCATCTTGAGGTATTGAATCATTCTAGGAAATAAAACAACCAAGTCAGTTAATGGTCTTATTCCTTCCCTATCTTCCTCCCTCCCATTTTCCCTCCCTCTTCCTTCACTCCCTCCCTCTTCCTTCCATTTTTCTGTCTTGTAGGAGGTCAGGGTAAACATTCAGAAGACATTTATGAGGCCAGCTGTGGAGTTCATTTCTGTTGCTTTTTCATTATCATTTAAGCTTAAGAGTTTTCTTCTAAAGGGATATTAAGGCAATTTCTTAAGTACATTTACTAAAGTAAGTTAGACCTAGTAAAAACAGGATCTGTTCAGCAGATTTTTTTTTTTAAGTTTGCTTTTTTCCTTTGGCTTTTATATTTTTTAAAATTGTGATAAAATATACATAACACAAAATTTACCATTTTAACCATTTTTAAGACCAGTGGCAGGAAGAGCATTCACATTGTTTATGGGAATGTTTACACATTGATATTTGTTTATGTGCTGTAGAGCAGACTTTTGAATAAATATGTTTTTAAAAAGTAAAGACCCTTGGCTTTACTTTTTAAAGGTGGAGTAGGTAGGATGGTGGAGTAGGTAGATGCTCTGCTTGCCTCCTCCCATGACCACCTCAAAATTACAACTAAATTACAGAATGACCATAATTGAGAACTTCCTGAAGTCTGGCTGAATAGAAGTCCTATAACTAAGGATATACAGAAGAAGCCACCTCAAGACTAGTAGGGGTGGAGACTCAACTGAGCTGGTCCTATACCCATGTATGGTGATTAAAAATCAGGAGGACTATCTCAGCTGCAGAAGTGCCCCCTGAGGAGGGAGGGGTCCCAATCCCACATCAGGCTCCCCAATCCAGGGTTCCAGTGCTGAGAAGAGAAGTACCCATCACTTTTGGCTGTGAAAACCAGTGGAGATTATGGCTAAGACAAAGGGTTGCTGAAGTCTTAGATGTTTTCCTCTTAAAGAGCCCAAATATGAACTTACTCTCTGACAGACCCAAAAATTTTATGCTCCAGTGCTGGACAGCAGCTCAAAAGGCACCAAGGACATTTGGGGAGGAATTGAATTGTCTGGCTTCAGGGAGAGGACTAGAAGGGCAGCTTTCTCCTACATAGAGTGCTGGGAGAAGCCATCGTAACTCTGCTGAGCTCTCCCTCAACCCGGCTTGCACCCACCACACCGGAGTCTCCATCAATGTAGCTAACACCGTTCATCCTGCCTTGATGCTGCCCTGAGACTATGCCCCACTCAACTTGCAGGCCCACCCAAGCTGCTTCCAGTGGCTTTTCCATATAAATGACCTGTCTTGGCTTATGCTGTGGACTTTCCTAAAATCTCTCAATGGTTCACAAACCCCAAACAAGCAGAATCTGGCCTCATAGTGCCCTGTACCTCTTACTAAGCAGCCCCAAACCTGGCACTAGAGGCAGCCAGCCTCAGTTAGCAGCTTATCTCTCCCAGGCACCTCCAAGCCCAGCACAAGTGGCAACCATTAGCAGATCACATTGTAGCTCATATCAAGTGTCCTCGAGCAGGGCACAGGCAACAGCTGATCTTGGCCTGCACCAGAGCACCAACCAACCACCTCCATAAACAACGCACTCAGAAGGCAGACTCAGCAGGCACCAGAGCCCTGCAAAAGCAAATCTTACTGCATGGGGTCAGCTCTTGTACAACAGCTCCTCCACTGTAGTCATGGCCAATCTTTATAACCAATCAGCCTGAGGGTCAGTCCTTCCCACTGACATGCAAACAGCAATTAAGACTCAACTACAACAGGTGGGCACACACAATCCAGCACATACAAGGGACATGCCTAAAGCACTCAGCTCAGGTGCCCAGAGAGACTCTGGGCCCCACAGGACACATACTATATAATGCCACTCTACTAAGACTGGGAGACATAGCAGACATAGAAACAAACACAGAGAAACAACCAAAGTGAGGAGACAAAGAAACATGTCCCAAACGAAAGATCAGAACAAAGCTCCAGGAAAAGAACTAAATAAAATGGAAACAAGTTATCTACCAGATGCGAACTTAAAAATCTGCTTATCAGAGTGCTTAATGCTCTCAGTGAGAATGTCAACAAAGAAATAGGAAACATAAAAATGGAGAGAGAAAACATTAAAAAAAAACGGTCAAAAATAAAGAATACAATAACTGAAATGAAGAATACTTTAGGAGGAATCAACAGTAAAAGAAGCAAAGGACTGAATCAGCAATTTAGAAGATAAGGTAGCAGAAAACACCCAGCTAGATAAACAACGAGAAAAAAGACTACAAAAAAATATATAGATAGTTTAAGAGGCCTTTGGGACAATATCAAACATACCATAGGGTTACCATTCACATCATAGGGTTACCAGAATGAGATGAGAGAGAGCAAGGAACTGAAAACCTACTTGAAGAAATAATGACTGAAAACTTCCTTATCATGGTGAAAGAAATAGATGTACAAGCCCAGGAAGCACAGAGAATTCCAAACCAGATGAACCCAAAGAGGTCCACACCAAGACACATCATAATTAAAATGACAAAAGTAAATACATACAAGAGAAAACTTTAAAAGCAGCAAGAAAAAAGCAATTAGTTACCTATAAGGGGGTTCCCATAAAACTGTCATCTGATTTTTCAACATAAACTTTGCAGGCTAGAAGGGATTAGAATGACATATTCAAAATGATGAAAAGAAAGGACCTATAACCAAGATTACTCTACCCAGCAAATCTAGCATTTAGAATCAAAGGACAGATAAATAGCTGCTCAGACAAGAAAAAGCTGAAGGAGTTCATCACCACCAAACCAGTATTGCAAGAAATGTTAGAGAGACTTCTTTAAGAAAAACTGTAAGAAGAGAAAAAGATCAAAAATATAATAGTAAAATGGCAATAACCACATATCTATCAATAGCTACTTTAGATATAAATGGGTTAAATGCTCCAGTCAAAAGTTAGATTAGCTAAATGAATAAGAAAATAAGACCCTTAATGTGCTGTCTACACGAGACTCACTTTAGATCAAAAGACACACACAGACTGAAAGTAAAGGGATAGAAAAATATCTTTCTTGAAAATGGAAACAAACAAAAAGCTGGGTTAGCAGTACTTATATCAGATAAAATAGACTTTAAAACAATGACTGTAACAAGAGACCAGGAAGGACCAGTAATTCTATTTCTGGATATTTATTCAAAGAAACCCAAAACATTACTTAAAAGGGACATGTACATTTATATGTTCATTGCAGCATTATTGACAATAGCCAAACTATGGAGGCAACTGGATGTCCATCAATGGATGCAGGGATAATGAAGAGGTAGTACATATATACAATGGAATATTACTTGGCCATAAAAAATGAATGAAATCTTTCCAACTGCAACAACATGGATGGACCTAGAGGGTGTTATGCTAAGTGAAATAAGTTAGACACAGAAAGACAAATACCATATGTGGTATCTAAAAAACAAAATCAACAAACAAACAAAACAGAAACAGACTCATAGATACAGAGAATCTTTCGATGGTTGCCAGATAGGAAGGGGTTGAAAGGATGAGTAAAAAAGAGGAAGAACTTAAGAAGTACAAATAAGTACAAAAAAGTTGTGATGATATAAAGTATAGTACAGGGAATATAGTCAATAATCTTGTAATAATTATGTATGGTGTCAGATGGGTCCTAGATTTATCAGAGTGATCATTCCGTAAATTATATAAACGCCTAATCACTATGTTGTAATACTGAAACTAATGTAATATTGTATGTTAACTATCATTGGAAAATAAAAAAGATATTTAAAAAAATAAAGACTCTGGAGATAGACATTTTCAAAATGAAAACATAAATTCTAATTTTGTGTCTTTTTTTCCAAATAATGTTTTTTCTGATTTAAATAATCTGATAAGCTGTAAAACAGTTTTCATAAGTAAGACGGCACTGATCATTATTTTTCACAGATTCCTCCTGCTCCTACTGTTTGGGAAGCAAGTCACTGATATAAAAAGTCACTTCTATGACTTATTTTTCTTTTCAGTCAGGCTGCCATGGAAACCGGAAGCAAGATTTCAGTTTTGTTAACAGGAAGGACATTCTTCATGCCGTTTTCCTATTTCAGGTATGTGTTTATATGAGTATTTTTATTTTCAAGTCCTAAAAGCAAAGAAAATACTCTTCTTTTACAATATTCATAGGTTTTGAAATATACTTTTATAGAAGTTTCTAAAAATTATTGCCTCAAATTGTACACTGCTTGCTAATAGATAAGAAAACTTAGCTCACCACTTGGCAAAGAGCAGAAGTCCCATATTGGTGGAATGAACAAATAAAGTAATATTTTCTTTACTAAATCCTTTTATAGAGCAGGAAAAAAATATTTTGCAAAATATAATTTTGAGACAACCAAACAACACATATATAATACAGAGCAAGATGCATTACACCATTAAGCTTAGTTACCTGGACACCAGTTTTGAAATCATGAGCACAAGTGGCCAAATCCAAGAATGGTGGGAAATTCCCATGATTTTTTTATTGTTTTGTTTTTCCACTCATAAAATGGGGACAAGTACAACCTGTAAACTGATTTCCAAAATTCTATTTTATTCACAAAATGAAAAAATTCCTTTGCCTAGATGTACATTTTTCAGTGTCACCCTTTTTGTGAGTTAGACACCTACATCTCTTTAAGTAATTTTGTAGGTATCTAGAAATGACTCTTTCTATCCTACTCTTTGGCTGAGAGACACAGGGAAGAGAAAGATTTTAAAATCAATTGCAAGGAAATACTCACTGGCTCTGTTTGCCAACTCAAGCATCCAACTTTATGGATTTTATGAGCCTCAGCTGTGTTCTCCCAGTCTCCCTACTATTTAGTTGCTATTTAGAGCTCACTCCTCTCACCACCTAAATCTCACCCAACACACTCATAAATGTATTTTATCTAAGGATATTAATTATTGTCTTTCTTCTCTTACTGACCCGCTTTTTTCCTCCCTTCTTATCTTAGTTAAAAATCTCTTCCTCTAGGAGTGTTTCCCTCCACCCAGACTGGGTTTTGTCTTCCATTATGTGCCACCATCATACCTGTCTTGTCTCATATTTCAACAGTCATTTAACTGTATTTTGCTCCCAGCTGCACAATTCTCTCTTCCTTGCCAGCTTGCACATCTCATAAGCCAGCACCTGTGTTTTGCTTGTTAACTGTTCCATTTCCACTGTGTAATACACAGCAGGTATGCAATAAAATAATTAGCAAATAAATGAATGTAACTTATGAGAAAGGTGGAAATTGGTACCAAGGACATATGTGTTATATGTTTCCCGTAGAATATCAGATTCAACAAAAGTCATTTACATAAGATTCCAGACACATAATTTCATAGAATAATATACTTTACTAAAACTCTAATTATTGTTTATTTACCAGCTGTGAATTAGGACTTCCTATTAAAGGAGACAAATTAATGAGATAATCTGAATAAATATAATTTGCTACCATTACCAGTTGGATGTTAGTACATAGAAAAAGGAAAATATTTCAGTATAGCTGATTTTCTTTGCCTCATTTTCCTATTGCCCAACTTGACTCATGAGGATACCCTGAAGGCTTTGGGGTCAGTGGGTGAAAGTAGGAGAAAAAATATTTTGGAAAAATGAGTTAAAATAAGCATCATTGAAAGCTAATGCGAAGGAGTATAGGGGAGATATTTAGGAAAAAGCTATGGACATTTCCTAATTCCTTATATTTTAAACAAGGTTGAAATTCACAAAGCTCATTCACATATTTTCTTTTCTTAGATCTTATAATTTGGTGAAATGGATGGAACAGATTCATTTTGTCCTGTATGAGCAGAAGGAAGCCCAAGGTCCAATACTCTAAGGGTTATACCCAATATTTAAATACTCTTCTGTGAACCTTTCCTGACCATACCACACATTCTTTTTTGTGTGTGTGTGTGTGTGTCCAAAATCCACCCTTATATACCATTATTATAGCATCCATCACACAGTTTTCCCTTTATTTTTTATATTTCTGATTTTCTACTAGACTGAGTTTTTGAGTGAAGAGACTATTTCATATTTAGTTCCTTTGTGTCCCCAGGATGATGCCTGGCATATAATAGACACCTAATCAATGTTTGTTGGACAAACCCAGGAGATGGGACCAGACCTTAGGTCTTCTGTCTTATACTCCAAGACTTGGTCCACCAAATCATGCCTCCAATACAAAACAGATTTTCAATGATTATTTGTTGGTATTGTTATCAAAAATTTTTGGAAGAATTAAGAAGGCCAGAATAATCTGAATCAGGCCTGTTTATTCCAGAAACTACAAAATATTTGCAAACTTTAAAAACTGGGTTGCTTTAATTCCATTCTTATTTACAAAGAATCTCAAAAGAGAAAATATTAAAAAACAAAACAACGACAAAAAACCTTGATGGGGTACTTATGGCATTTGCATTTCCAGATTCCATAGATTTGGATATGGCATATCCACATGCCAAGATTTGTGAGCAAGTTGGGGGGCACTATATTTGAACTCAAGTTACTTGATTCCATAACTCACACTGAGATCCAGCAAACTAAAGGGTCACATCAGTTTTTAGATGCGGTTAGTATTTTCTTCTTTCTATATTTCTGATTTAAAAAATAATTCTAAACAAACAGGTACTTAACATTCAGAAAAATATTATTTAAAGATATATTAATTTATTGCAGCAGACTCTAATGGGTCAAGAGTCCACAAAGAGATTTTATCTTGAAAAAATGATCGATTATTTGTCAGCAAATTCAGGGTTTCAACCTATTCTCAATATTTTTGTTCTAAAACTATAAACCAAAAGTTGAGTTAGCCACAGAGTACAAAAAATAATTACAAGTAAGCTACTCACAGTGAATTACTTAATGTGGTTTTAAAATGAAAATTTGATATCAGTGATTTTAAGAATCATAGCTACAGAAATGATTATATTTCTGATTTACATTTGGGATGTAAAGCCTAGGAGAATGGCAAATACTATAGTTATCCTGTGAGATGTTCTTTTGCAAGTTTTATTCGTAGTATTCTTTAGTAAAATTTAAGGTATTCTTTTAATCCAAAATAATCACTGTTTTTTTCAGTATTACATTTATGTTCATAACCACAGTAAAACTTTATTATTTAAAACAAACACATGAATTTATTCCTTATATTCTTCATTAAAATGCAAATATATATGCCGATGCTGTGCGAAGACTACGATTCCAAATGTCACTGAGCTGTTTTCAAGTTAATAAGCCTTAAATCAAAGGGAATTTGGTACAAGTAAACTATTTTTAGTGCTCAGAAAGTTTGTGGGTAAAGTGGTAATTTTCTGAATATGCAAAGGTCTTCAAAGGTCTCACTGGAAAATGTGTTTGGATTATTAATAGAAGGACAGTAATTGCTTTGTCTCTCTTTTTAGATATAGTACTACTTTTTAACAATTAAGGTAACTTGGGCAAGCAACTGTAATCTCTAAAGGAGCACCCTCTAAAGGAATGTGTTATTCCAATGGATCATGTTGGCCAGGATACAAGTTCAAGTGCATTAATTATCCTTAACAATGTGCACAAAGATAATGTTTAAAAAATCTCAACAGCATATCCACTGTGTTTCTGGTAATGTATCTATTTACAGAACACAATTAAATCTAGTTTGAACGACTGCTGGCTGTGAAATGAGGCTCCAGTATGCAGTACCATTTATATAACCTTTTCTTCTGTGTAGTGTTTAAAATACCTCTCGTCAGTATAACCAGAATCTTTTTGTTAATTAGTGGGTATTTTCTAGAGCTACCGTTCTGCAGATGTGAAATTACAACAAGGATTTAAAATATAGTCTGTTCGCGGAAGCATTTATTTCCCAGCTCCGAAACTGTCTTTGGTTTTTAGACCTTTTAGAGCATTCCATTTCTACAACTCCTCCACGTAAAGCATATTTTACCATGAATCTTTCAAAACTTTATGATAGAGGTTGATTATATTTTTAAAAAATCTCCAGTATGTTTTCAGAAAACCATTATAACATTTAATTTACTGAAGATAAATATTTTTAAAAAATTAAATATAACTTCTGTTATTTGAATCTCATTTTCCTATTAAAATGTCTCCAGTGAACATTGGTCTGAAAGTGTAAACCTATAATAGACATAGTGGATTGTAAAAAACTCAATTTATATTTATTGACTGAATTCTCAGAATCCAATTGTTTAGAAAATTGCAATTTACAGAGAATTGATTGATGAATTAGACTTTATTCAGTTTCATTTTTTATTCCTTTTTTCCCTTAGCTAGATTTATAATAATAAGTTAAAATTTTTGATCATTATATTTCACAAGACGTTATCCAAGAAAGGTAAAATCAGGAGCAATTGCAGAGGAAAACACACAACAACTTTGTTTATCTTTCTAAATTAAGCTCACTCTTTTTTTTAATGCTTAAATGCAGTGGTCTTTTTTTCCGGTTACTCAAACCGGTCAATTCCTTCCAGCCTCAGGGCTTTGCACGCATTGTTTTCTTTTTCTGGAATGAGCTTCCCTTATTCTCAAAGGCGGCATTCGATTCCCCTTGCTCATAGCATTCCCTCCAATTTACACGTCAGTCGAGGTGTTTGACTAGCACCCCCAGACTCTGTGGTCTTTGAATTCTGGGACTTCATTTTGTTCACTATCATATTCTTAGCACTTGAGGGCACACAGTAAGAGTTCAAGAAATATTTGTTGATTTAACAATAGGACCTTAACTGTTATATCTTTCCTTAACTGTTATTTCTTTCATTAGATGAAAGAACAATAATAAGCAATGAAAGAACAATAATAAGCTATTTGGATCACTTTGTTTTGCTTATTAAAATGAAGGCTAAAATGTTTTAGGAGGCTTTCCAAAGCTCTGTCTTACTGTTGCCGTATAATCAGCTTTTTTCTGCCTATAGCAGGAAACAGATAGTGAAGGGCACTCTTTTTTTCTCCTGTTACCTACTGAAGTTGTAATAAACTTCATTTCTCTGAAAAGTATTCACAACAAGAATTGGCTGGTGAATTTAATAACAGCACTCAATACTTTTGCATAATTGAATCATAAGTTTCAAAATGGCTCTTCAACTTCGTTCAGTGCAACTTGAACATTGCCAGCGCGTTTCAAGAGGCTCAAAGGTTCTGCCTATAGTATAAGTGTTATTCTTGGAAGAGTGATTACTTGTTGCTTAGATACTCAGATAAAAATAATTTGTAATAGAAAGGAGAATTCAGCATATAGCAAGAGAAAAAGGTTTTGCACCATAGATTCATTTCTCCCAGAAACAATGATAAATTCTTTTAGAGCCAGGTATGTAGAAATAGATTGAACTAAAGACAAATTATCTTAAGTGGTTAATATATATCGAGTGCCTTGAATGTGCTGGCCAAAAAAAAAAAAAAAAGAGCATGTTATATGCTTGACCTCTCATCTATTTTTCCACCATATAAGCAAAGGAAGTGATTGGTATCCAAACTGTTTTGATCCTCCATCCTTCTCAGAAAGACTTATTAATGAGAAGTTAAAATTTTTGATAATGTTAATATTTTTTGGCCAATATTCTTTATATGAGATGGTTATTGTTTTTTTTTTTAATTTACAAGGAACAAGGATCTTTCTAGATTAAAGTATTGGGGTAATAAGAGTAAAAGAAAATATAATTACAGTGACCCCTTATATTGCAAATATTAACAAGTAAGTCCCACTGCATTCTTTATTTAAAAAAATGTTTGCGTACTTTGGGGTATGATTATTCAAAGCTATTTAGTAGTGCTAATTTTAGATAGGCAACATGCTCACCCTTGAAGATGGAAGACTACAAGCCTCTAAAGCAGTTTCAACTCGTTTCCGGTCTGCTGAAAACAAGCGGTATATGCTGTAAAGTGAAAGCACAACACGTGAGAGATGTTTAAAAGGCATATGGATCACAGTACTTGTAAATGACGGCAACTGACAATATTCCATGAACTCAAACCTCTTCATCACTCAGCTTTAAAGAAAAGAGCTCCCCATTGCTCCATTCAGTTGCATTCATGTTCTGAAAGATCTATGCTTTTTACAATCAAAGTGTCTAATATAAAATCAGCATTTTGAGACAATGGACATAGCATTGAATAGCCTCTAATATTAAGCACTAAAACAAATATCCTTGCCAACTCTGTCCCCTTGCTGCTACTCATTGCTCTAAAGGTATATGTTGTTAATATGATTAATAATAATTATTTAACTTTTTTATAAACAGGAGCCCACTGGTAGCTAGTAAATCAAATGTTAAAACTTTTGGCTGAATATGGTTTAAAGATGTGCTTTCTTTGGTCAGTAATTTGGTTTTAAAAAATATAACGAGTACTGGACATTTTAATATAATAATTTGGATTTATTGGTTCTATTAAAATAGAAAATCTAGTGTCTGGAACCCAACAGTCCCACAGGAAATATGATAAAGCTGAGTTGTCACTGTCTCTGTTAGATGGGATTTCACTCTTTGGAATTTCTTTCTGCTCCTGGCCTGCTTCATCTTTTATGTTCCCTGCCTGACTTCTGTTGATATTTGAGTTTGTAACGCCTGCTTTAAGGTTAGTGTTATCTTGTTAGAAAGAAACTGGTGATCACTGGAATAGTTCTTAATCTCAAATGATCTTTTGGGTTATCGGCAAGTTTCCTCCCACCCACTCCAACCATTTCTTGCTTTAGTGTTTCTTGAAAATGTTGCCACAGGAAGGGGAAGCCCGGGAAAATCTCTATGAGGAAATGGATGTGAACATGGAATGTGAGGGAAGATGGGATGACCACACATTTCCATACTCCCACTTGGGCCAGTAGAGACACCAAACAGAGTCACGGCACAATTCAAATCTTTGAGAAAAAGAAAATGAATAATGAGAAATGCTCACGCAGCTTACTTTTTGAGAGGAATGCGCCCTTCTGGAGTGACTTGCAGCTTAAGTTTAGTATAGCTGTTGGAGGAACGAAAAAACAAATGTTTAATTTTTAAAAAGCTTTTTATTGAAGAATAAAATACATTGGGAAAGGGCTCATGAATATGTACAGTTTGCTGAATTTTCACAAACTTCTCTGTAGTCGGCACCCAGATCAAGAAATAGAACCTTATCACTTTAGTAGCATCCCAGAAGCCTCTTTCTAGGCTCTATTCCCCTAAAGGAAACAATAATCTTAACTTTAAATAACATATATTATTTCTGCCTGTTTTTGTACCATCTATAAATAAAGTCACATTCTTTTGTCTGGCTTCTTTTAGTCAATATTATGTTTTTGAGATCCATTCATATTTTTGCTTATAGTTGTAGATTAATCATTCTCATCATTGTATAGCATTATACCGTGTGAATATAACAACTGTATTTATCTCTTCAACTGCTTCTGGCCTTGTGGATAGAGATGGAGCAACAGAACTTTTAAACTCTGCTGATGGGCGAGTAAACTGGGACTACCACGTTAAGAAACCGCACGCGGTATGACCCAGCAGTCCCATATCTAAGTGTATATGCAACAGAAATGCTTACAAATGTTCACCGAAAGACAGCTTCTAGAATGGCTACAGCAGATGATTACATGAGAAACATTTAAGTGAAGATTTCTGAGGTCCTGACTCAAACTAAAAGGAATTCATAGGAGAGTAAAAAAGAAATGTGGGTTGGAATCTAAGGTCTGGAATGATGTGGTATGTCTTACAGAAGAAGAGGGAAGAGAGAAAGTTATCAAGTAAAAGAGAGGATCATCTAGAAGAGTTTCCGCCTGTGGTTTTGATTTCAAGGCTCCCAACCTCCTGGACATCCACAGCTTCCAAAGCGAACACCATGATTCCTTGCTGCTCATCTGGCAGAAATCATTGTTTTCCTTAGTCAAATAATTTTTAGAAAGACTGTTGTAATTCCAGAGTAATTGAGTAATCCTGCTTTTCTTTCCTTCTCCTTTTAATTCTGCTTTCCTTTAGATTGTTCCTCTTTCTCTTTTCTTTATAACACTGCTGTGATTGTAAAGGCAGGAATCGGGACAACAGCCTATTGATTTAAGTAGGCAAAAGTTATGGTAGCATCTAACAGAGATCTAAGACTCTAGAGAAGTGAGTACCGTATATTGTTCCTTCTCTTCCTCAGATAAATAATTGATACGAGACAGGCAGATGTAGAAGCAGAGAACTATTTAAAATGAATAATTTTTGGTTCTGAGCACAGATGCCAGGATTTGGGAGTGTCTCCTTATTGTGTGCCAAAGGCACTGACATTCAGGGGAGCTCAGTGTAACACGGATGTGCAGCTTGAAGAAAAGAGTGATTCTTTTTGGAAGTCTTCCAGTTTCAAACAGTGGAGGTATCAGTTCTCTAACAAATCCCAACGGGAAATTTATGTTTATCATTGTGAGAAGCCAATGCAGCACAAACAACAGACTCACAAAGGAGAAAGGAAACTGACTCAGAAGAAGCAACACCCTAAGCAATAAAATTAGAGCTACTCACGCTTTTTCCAGAAATGCATCCCTGGACATGTTTTGAGCCAGCAGGTTTGTTGCCAAACTGAAAACCTCATTTGTCCATTCCTGGAAAATGTAAATCACACTTGCATTAGCTTAAATACTGTACAGTTATTAGACGCATGTTTTAGCTAGGCTACCAGGAAGAAAAATTAGTTCAATTTGTATGCCTAAGAGTTTTTTTCTCTTTCTTTGTAAAAATGACATAATTAAATTCAAATCCCGAGTGACTACTCCTTTCCTAAGGAAATATTCTTTACACATAAACAATTTTTTTCTGCTTTGTAAAATCTCTGCTGATAGGGAACTGGTATGTTGCCTTTCAATAACCACTTTTTACTAGTTTCCTTGCATTACAAAACAGATAGAGAGTTATAGAAAAGCTTAAAATATCATCAAATATATTTTCAATACAATGCAGGTGCAATCTTCCCGCTTTACTATGCAAGTCAAAGCAGCTATACCAGGGATCTTTAAGTTACAGTTCTATAAGTTCTCTAAGCCAGCTGCAGTCACAATGTCATACAATGGCCAGTACTCTCCCTCCTCCAACTCTGTCAATCCCCCATAACTCATTTTATCTTAATCTCTCCTTCTCACCACTCACCAGTAATCTCACTCGGCTTCCAAAAAAACGGAAAAGAGCAAATCTACAAATAAAGTTGAAGTTCCATTCAGGATGATGATTTTGAACATACAATTAACATTCTGGTCCAAAAGACCAGAGAGAAGATGATATGAGAGCTAAGTAATCTAATTATCTAGTATTGTTGACTTGGCTTTCTCTTTAATGAAATCACATTTTTTAGTTCAACAGCGTTTCTACCTAGTTTTGTTATTTCTGTTTGTTGTTGATCTTTTGTTTCTTTTGTTTTGACTTAAGACAGTGATAATATGCCCTCATCTAACACTTGAGGTGGGACTTGAGAAATGGGGGCATAGAGTGATGAGAGAGGGAAGAAGGCATTCTAAGCTGAGAAAATTGGGGAAAGACCAGAAGTAAGCACACATGGCAGGATTTAGAGGGAACGAGGGATAGTTTAATCTTAATTGGAAAAGAGAGGGGAAGTTGCAACGACAAAAAGTAAAATTGAGGCCAGAGTATGGAGAGCATTTAATGTCTATTCAGGTGTCTGGAGATAATTTAGCAAAAGAATGTGATACCACTGAAGGGCTTTTTGTTTAGGGCGCAGAGTGAGAAGACTGTGGGCTAGACTGTGTGTTCGAGAGATCATCTGGCAGCCATGTCAAGGATGAATTTGAGGCTGAGAAACCAAAGAAGGGAACTCAATCAGGAAGTACTGAGGCTTTGAACCCCATGCACTGTTGGTGGAGGACCTGGGAAAGACAGCACAGAATAACTGAATAAAGCAAACTAATTGACTACCAAACTTGATGTACACAGAGAAAAAGATGGAAAGAACTTTCTAACAGCTTTAAAATAAAATTTCCTCTAATGAGATCATTGTAAACTAGGAGTAATAACTACTTGCACTGATTTTTAAAATATGTTTCTGGTATAATATTTTCTGGGTTAAGGATCAAGCTTTAAACATTTTTAGCTCCATGGCAACTTTAAGCATTGGTAAAAGTATTTATAATTGAGGGCAATGTACCATTTTGTATATTTACTGGGGGCTGATTCCACACTAGAAATAAGTACAGTGAAGGCATTACAAAGATTTAGGGAGATTTAACTGGTTCTGACCTTTTAAGTTGAAAACTAAGGCCTCTATTATAACCAGTCCAATAGAAATACAATGTGAACTATACACGTCATTAAAAATTTTCTAGTAGCCACATTTTAAAAAAGTAAAAACAGGTGAAACTAATTTTAATAATTAATTTTATTTAACCCAATATTTTAAAAAATCATTAATCATGTAATCAACATAAAATTCCTGAGATACTTTACATTCTTTTACTTGTTAAGTGTTTGAAATGAGGTGTGCATTTTACACTCATAGCTCATCTCAATTTGTTTTGGCAACCTTTCAAGTACTCAGTAGCCACACGTGACTAGTGGCTGTGGCTGCCTCATTGGTCAGTGCAGGTCTTCTAGATTCTTTGCTCTTTCTATGAATTCTTTATAAAGTCTGCTATAAGAGAGCACCATCACTACCTTTACTCCACAGCCAGTTAGCTTATTCAGAAAGTAAAGTATGATTTATTTTCATCATAGTCTGAGAATGTGAACATCTAAATTTCCAAGTGTGGAGTTCCTAGAATTCATCAACTTCCTACAGCCTTTTGAGATATACAAGAGGTAGGTATACAAAGATTCAGAGGGAGAAAAGGCGGTGACCAAGGGAACTTTGGAAATAACCCAACTCTTGGGTGCTGGTCTCCGCCTACATCACATGAGCTAAAATAACATGTGTCTTACTTGGATCCCTGAGAAGCAGATCCTGAGACAATGATTTATAAGAAATGGGTTTATTACAAAGTATTCCCTGTAAAATTATAGGGGAGTAAGCAGGACTGGGAAGGGTGGGGTACCAAGCAAACTCAGGTAGATGGTAACTTTTAATTCCTTTCTGTGTAGACCATATCCCAAAGTTGGGTTTTCTAATCAGGATCAAGGGACCTGGAGTATGGTGATCCCTATGCCTGTTAGTCTCGGTTAAGTGCTGCTGAAGAGGGTGGAAATCCCCAGGAACTTTCTGCTTTCTGTGATAGCAGGCAGAAAGGGTCCCGGCATCCAGAGGAAGACACCGGTGATAGTTATTGAGAGTAAAAGTCCACCGGGGCAATGTGTATTAAAATGGCAAAAGGATCAGAGGAGATATGGGCAGAGCATTGCTAGAACCTGCTACAGCAGGATAACATATCTCAAGACTTTTGGATACCAGTAGTAGCTACATTATGTAAATAGGAAATGTTCAATCAAAGCCTTGGGAAAATTGTTCTAGAGCAGTGCTTCTCAAACTTTCATGAGCGTATAAATGACTGGGTGTCTTGCTGAAATGTAGATGCTGATTCAGATATCTGAGAAGGGGACAGAGAATTCATATTTCCCAAGCTCACAAGTGAGGTCTATGCTGGACCATGCCATGGAGCAGCAAAGTTCTAGAGTGGACTTGCAGCACCGACTGAAAGCTTGTTAGAAGTGTAGGACTTTAGGCTCCACACTGGACTTTCTGACTCAGAATCCAATTTTTACAAGAAACCCTTATATTTTCTATGCTTATTAAAGTTTGAGCATACTGCTGGGCCATCGACAGCATATTGAGCAACAAGGTGTTCCAGGAAGCATTATTCTAATTTTTGTCTACTCACTTCCCAAGCAAATAAAGAAATTATTTTAGTTATTAGTTTTAGAATAACCAAAAGGCCTTACAGTTATATTAAGAAAACATAAAGAGATATGGCCAGAGCATCTTAAAGGATTCTCTGCTCATAATGGGATTATGACATGCTTTGCTGCAGGGTAGACAGAGCAGGCCCTGGCAGTATTCTCATCAATCCAGTGCTGGGCTCTAGTTAGTTTGGCATTAGAAGGACAGCTTCTTATTTAATCTGGAGGGTTTGTTTTCTACTTTCAGAGACAAAGTTCTGATAATTGTCACTAAGCTTTGTTCGGCACCTGCTATGTAAACCCTGAAGTTTCTTAAGTGATATTTTATGCCTTATGATCAATCTCTTCTCATAAAAGGGATAACAGAACTGAACTAGAGAAAATGGATATGAGATCAGCTTCTTTAGAGTTTCAACTGGAGTTTAAGTGTGCATGTTTGTGTACTATATCTGTAAGATTATTTCTGCAGTTCCCTAACCCTAGGTTCCAGTGCAGTTAATGAGATGTTAGTCTCTTCACCGTTAGAGATAACTTTTCCTACTATGTCACAAAGTTAATTTACTTTTATTTCTAAAGCTATTTAAGTTCCATCATTCTTGACACAGGATTTACATGTTTGCTTAATACTACTAATTGTGTCACAATTCTCAATTCTCTCATAGGTATTGTTTGAGTGTTTACTATACACTGAGCTGAGTTCTTTGCATCTAATAACATAATTAATTCTCACAACAATTCTCTAGGAGGTAGGTACTGTTATTAGCCTCATTTTAAAGATGAAGATTTATGTCCTCAGAGCTAATAAAAGTTAAAGTTAGGGATTAGATCACTGGTTTCTTGGGCTCTAAAATGTGTACTCTTAAATACTGTGCTCTTAGTCATTTTGTCCTAGACAATTTTAGGGTTGCTGATACATATACTTCAACAAGATAAAAAGATAAATCCACTAAATTGTATTTTCAATAAAACACTTGATTTAACACTTACTATGGGCTAGGCACTGTTCTAATATTTTGTAAATAATTAACTCATTTAACCCTATAAGATATATTCTATTATTCCCACCCTCGTTTTGCAAATGAGGAAGTTGAGGCACATATTCAGCAACTGGCATAAGGTGACACAACTCGTTATAGGCACACCTGAGATTTGAACTCAGGAAGTTTGCCTCTAGTATCTGAACACCTTATCATTATGCTATAATGATGAAGTAAACATGGTAGAGAGAAATGACAAGGGAGATGATAAGATGTACAGAGGGGTGAAGTCAGTCGCAAAATGCAGGTCTGAAGTTTTGAGCTTTAATAGAGGTAGGTCACAAATTCAATTCAAACTTGCTTTAATGATTTTAAAGAGAGAGATTCAATCATAACATGATTCACAGTTGCCCTGAGTCCACATACCCATCATGCAGCAGTTGAACAACTATTTTTAGTTCTGAGAACAGAGAACAGTTCCTCCATTTGCAATTCACACCTCTTAAGGTTTTGGCCTAACTTATGACAGTAAGAGGTATACAAACAAGCACGGGATCTTCTGGAAGAAATATCATTCTTGCAGATGTTTCTGTTTCTCATTGTTCTGGTTCACATTATTTTAAATATTTTAATGTATTGACTTTACCTTTTTTTTTAGTATTACACATAAAAACACGGAGAATAGTGTAACTAACACAGATACAAATTAAACAAATGTTGATATTTTGCCATGTTTGGCTTAATACTTTTTAATATTGTATGTCAACTGTAATTGAAAAAAAAGTTAAATTATTAAAAAAAGAACATACTAAACATCCCCCCAAAAGTTAAAAAAATGATATAATTAAGATTAAACATACCTGCCTACAAATAAATGTAAATGAGATAAAGTTATGTACTAAAATACAAAGACCTTTTAGAGTTGAATAAAAAAACAACTATATGTTACAAAGCAAAATAACTTAAAAATGTTGAAAAGAAAAGAATAGACAAAGTTTTACCTATCAAAGAAAACCTAAAGGAAAGATAAGGGGGAAGAGCGAGAATGGGATAAAGAGGAGAATTTTGTAATTATAGGATATAATGAGTAAATAACTCGATAGATAGATAGGTAGATAGATATAGATAGATGATTGATAGAGATAGAACAAATAAAATCAACAAAAACAGGGAGAAAAAATAGATTACAAACAGAAACAAATAAATGTAACTCTAAAAGAGTAAAAATATATATACACACACACTGAACTTTGCAGTGAAATGTAACTTTGCTTCTCCTTGATCCCATTCTTCTCCCTCTCCCTAGAGGCAAGCTCTTTTTTGAAAGTTAGATATCAGTATCATCTATTTTCTAAGGAAAATGGTATAGGTCAGGGTTCAGTAAACTAAGGCCTGAGGGCTAAATCCACCTTGCTGCCTATTTTTGTAAATAAAGCTTTATTGGAATACAGCCATACATGTTCATTTATGTATTATCTATGGCTAGTTTCATGCTACAACCGCAGAGGTGAGTAGTTGCAACAGAGGCTCCAAAACCACAAAATATTTACTACATGGCCCTTTACAGAAAAGTTTGCTATTCCCTCATACGGACCCCTTGTATGTTTAAAATAGTACATAAATTATATCATGCTGTGTGTATCCTTTGGCCAATGGATATTTGCAACCAACATTATGTCTTTAAAATGTGTCCTTGAATCTGCATGTAGATGTAGTTAACTAATTTTAACTACTATACTATTTTACTATTTATTAATCCATATTTTTATTGATGGACATTTATTGTTTGCAAAAACATACTTCCTGTTGCCTTAGGCCACATCCAAGAGGTTCTCCAGGGTGAATATTAAGATGAATTCTTAGAATCCTGCATCTTCCTCAGTAACAAATGCTGCTACTTTCTCATTGAAGTGGCAAGGACACTCCACGTTCCTAATGACAGTGAACTTTTATTTTCCCATGACCTCAAAAATACTTGCTATCATCAAACTTTCATAAAAGTTTTGCAAAGCTGATGAAAGTAATATGGGCCCTTGTAGAGGTCTTAACTGGCATCTCTGGTCTATCAGCATAGTTAAGCATCATTTTATATATATGTTGGGTTGTTCCACTTTTCTTTTTCTGAAAATATCCTGTTCACATTCTTAACCCATTTTTTTTTCTTTAGGGTACTTGTGCTCATTGTCTTTAAAAATGGAAGGTTTTTTGTTTGTTTGTTTAAGGTGTGAGCTCAAAAACAGGCCAGTGGTCATTATTAGCCTATTGGTAGAAACAAAGTGCCTTACGGTGCCTGTGTGTTGTAAATGGCACCCGTGGCATCATGTCATGCAAGGTACCCACGCTATGCCTGTGACCTGACACCATGTAGCTGGAGTTACAAAGAAAAGACAGAGAGTAACCTCTGCTCTCAAAACATGTATTCATTCAGAGAGTTCTAAAAGGAATACTGAACCTCTCTGTGTCTCTCTCCCTCTCGATATACATGTGTAAATAATTACAATTATAATATATAATTATGTCAATGGTTACCCAAATGAAGTTAAAAGAGTGACAAATGACAATAATCTAAAAGCAAGTTATTTCCAAAGCGCCTGATTTGGAAGCCTCAATTTGTTGCATTTAATTAAGTTTTAACAAGTTCCTAGAACAAAGAATAATTTACAACAAGCAATTTTTAAATAATAATTTATAACAATGTATTTTAATATTTGTGAGACATATGAAGGTCCTAACAATTTTTAATAGCTTTCTATTTATTTTTCATTTATTGGCAAACCCCTGTTGCCATCAGTGATAATGGCGTCACTCCCATTACCTCTGCTCAGTAGCAGTTTCAGATTTGGGTGAGAAGGAACCTTGTGTGGCTCATTCAGAGTTACAGCATCTGGTTGAGCACATTTCTCTCACCTACTGGCATACATCAGAATTCATTTTGCCGAGCATTCATCTTAATGGAACAGTAAAGCATTTTTTTCATGGAGAAAAATGGTATATGAGTTTATAAAGACTTTCATTAAAATCAGAAAAGACTATTTGAGAAGTCACTGCATTTGTGATACTATTTACAGCACTTAGAATTTTGGTAAAATTTCTGGTACAGTCTCTCTGTATTAGGTGGCAGTGAAGGTCTTCTATTTTATAGTCAAAATGTGTAATATCAAGGAAAGATGCATAATTATTTTCAGACCCTGAGGCTCAAATGTCTTCAGGCTAGAGAAACAGCTTAAGAAACTAGCTTAAGAAACAGGAGAATTTATTGAGGACACTGGGTTATTTCCTGTAATTGAAGGAAAAATCGAACAAACTGCAGTATAAGGATTGCATTTATAGTACAAGGTCGTCAGAAACTTGGGGCCTGAATGCCAGAACTTTCTTCATTGCTTTTTCACTGCTCTCTCTTCCCGATGCCATATTTTTCCCGCTACTAACTTCTTTCCCATGGCTAGCAACTGCAATAAGAGATGTAACATATGGCACCATCCACCACTGGAGACAGTCTGACTGATTTCTCATTTCCGGTATGAAAAATCCTGGAAAAGATGTCTAGATATATCTAGACATATCTAGATATGTCTAGAATAATCAATTCAAGTAAGAACCTAGTAGTGTCCATAAAAACCAGATCATTGAAACTGGGGAAGAAGCAGTGAACAGAAGGATGAAAGAGTATAGAAAAACCAAATATATCCATCCAGAGGAGTATTGTGGAAAAGCAGATAAAAGAATGGATGTGTGTCGTTCTATAACTTGTGTGGGATCTCATAGTTCTGTGTCCCATTCTTTTTATAAAATAGGCAATAAATCCATACTTGTTGATTTGACTGTATGAATGAATGTGTAAATGAAAGAGAATTACATTCATGCTTTATGGTTTATGCCTTTTGAAATTATTTTTCATGTGTTCTCCATTTGCTATAAGTATTCAATCATCATTCTTGGCTACAGGACTTACGATAACGGCTTCACATTTTCTATGGTAATTTAAACTATGCTAAACTCTGTTATGAAATCTCTTGGAGTACTGTGTACAACATGAGGCTAAGTGGGGGCTCTCCAATTAATAAAGTACAGAAGCTCTAGTATCAGGGCTTAGCTCAGTTATATCAGCTACATAGAAACGCTTTATGCTTTGTTTTGCTTTAGACTGTATTCTGAAGAACTGTTGTCTGACTGTCTTTCCCCAGATAAGTGAAGTACTGCTGTGCTAAATGGTACCCTGATGGCCTAAGGAAGTGTTCACACACCTGCATGTGCAGTATAGAAAATGTAGATCTTAGAATGTAGAAGGATCCACATTTTGAGCTAATTTTGAAAGGTGTCAGGTCTAGTATATCCCTAGCCCTCTTCCAACACCTCTTGACATTCCCCTGCCCAATGGGAAAAGTTTAATGTGGTCAGACAAAGGTAAAATGAATGTTAGGAGAATTCTTCAAGAGAAAAGATCCCCTCCCTCCCCCCAAAAAGAGCAACAAAAATGGCACAGAGTGGAGGAAAAGAGAAAGATGTTCGCTTTGGCTAAGTTTTCACAATGAGACGTTATCAGCTATATCATTGTGAGTCTCGAGATGTATTTTGAGCATCAGCTGAGGAGATACCCTCCTTCCCCTCCAGCTAGTTTCCTGAGTCACTGCTCATTTGTACAGCTGGGAAATGTTAATCAAATGCCCACATACGAAATCCCTAAAGCTTCGTTTCTATGGTTTTCACGTCAACCCTTCGTAGTTTTGAAATGGTTCTTTCCAAAAGCCTCATGTCACTTTTATGAAAACACTTGTTATTATGTCTTCTGAGCCTAGCAGTATCAATGCTAATTATTACTTTGGTTGAATTTGCCCAAGTGCTGTATACTATAGACAATAAATGTATGTAAGCAGGGTCTGCAATTATAATTGATACCACTGTTTATTTTTTAAAAAGTAATTCTCTTTGAGGAGATCAGATAAAAAAATTAAAGAAAAAACAGCTAATTTCTTCAGTAAGATGTACGTCAAGTGAAAAAAGAGGAGTAATCACAATTTCTTGGGAGTTAAAAGGTGCTGCTTATCTGTTAAATAAAATCTGCCTGACAAAATTAAAACTACTTTTATTGAAAATCAATTAGTAAACTACACACAGGTACTTCTTCATTAACTCGTAACTTAACATATGGAATTCTGCTAAAATATAATTTTCTCATTTGGAAATAAATTGGTTTTAAATTATGTTAATTATGCCACCCCATCTTTATTTTAAAACTGTTTGCAAGCTACATTCTTCCCCTTTATACGAAGAGGTATTTGGTTTCTGGTAAGTGACTTTATCCTATTAGTCCCTCCTGTATTATGAGAATTATTCTTTGCCTTGGCTCTGATTGACTCAACTTTGGTCAATCCTCACGGCTTATGGAGGCTATGGAAGGGTAAATCTTAAACACAATATATGCTTGTCTTCTAATTTAAAATTAAAATACTGGAATCAGTTTTATTTAATGTTTCTTACTGACTCTTCTATTATTGATAGTTTCGTTAGTTTATTTAAAAATATACTTTACTGAATTTCAGAACCCCACTCAGCCACTCTCTAGCTGTAGGACCCACTGCTAAATGCTAGCTAATATCCATTTTCTCCTTCTTTCCTAACAGAAGTCTGACATTATTCAGGACAGCAATATATCCAACTAAAAAATCTACATTTTCCAACTTCCCCAGCAGCTGGGGTGGCAATGTGACACATGGTAAATTACATGTTAGAAGTCTGCTAGAAGGCTCTAGGAAAATGTGGTTTCCTGATGTGAGTGCTCCTTTCTTTTTGCTGGTTGGAACACAAATGGAAGGGCTGGAGCTACAGAAGTATCTTGATCTAAGAGAAAAAGGCCACGAGGATCACAGGGTCTCAACCTTGTTATCCTTGAGCCACAGAATCAATGCCATAAACAACCACCTACTTCCCAGATTCCTGCTGCGTGAGAAAAAAATGCAAACAAACAAAAAAACAAATAAAAAGAAACAGATAAAAAAAATATTTTAAAGATTTTTTTTATTTGTTTAAGCTACTATTCGATTTGATTTTCTGTTACTCTAGGCCAAATGTAATCCCTCCCTGATAGAATCTCCTGGAGTTTTTCTTAACCTGTCCAAAATTAGTTTGCTTATAAATTAAAGCTAATAAGAGGACTTATTTCATAAAGTTGTTTTGAGAATTAAGCAAGATAATTCATGTTAAATTCTTCAACCAGTGACAGCCACTACAGATTCTTAGTAAATGATAGCAATCAAAAAAAATTATTTATCAAAAAACACATACATAATTTTAAAACTTTGACTCGAGGGGTTATAATAAAAAGCAATGATTGCTTATGTCACTCTCATCCTAGTTTTGCTTCTTGACAACTATTTTTCAACGTTTCTATTCTTCAATTCCTGTGGGTACTTTCATGTTTCTAAATAATATATTTGTACTGCTTTTTCTTGACTGGTTTTAGAATTTAACTATTGCTATTCAGCTCTGATTGATGAGTCTTTAAACCTGTCATCCCATTTTCTACTGCCCTTTCTCTTTCCTTCTAATAGAATTGTGTCTCTAGTATTCTTTTTCCCCCCATCATCTCTACAACCTCAAACAACATACTTGATCCACTAATTAAAGATAATATATCACTTGGCTTCTCTCTTTGTGAAAGAACATTTATCTGCCCAATCCTTTTACCTCCAATTCTTGTTAGCTTAAATTTACTTTTTAAATTGTCAAAGTTGAAATGTTTTTTTATCTTGTTCAGTATTTATAATTGACTTCGATTATTTGCTTATAAATCGATTCCAAAAGTTTAAAACCAATAAAATAAAATTTTACATGATTACAAAAATCCAAATACAATTTTCTGCAGGGCCATATATTAGACTATGATTATTTTACTTGCTATAGTTCCAACACCATTAACCACATGGCTTTCAAAAGGAGACATTCCTAATACCAAGATATTATCGATCTTTTCTGGCTGCTTCTCCAGTTGTTGAAAATCTCGCATGCTTTAGCATGGCTTATGTTAGTATAATACATTTCTTATACATTTATCCCTACCTCAATTTTGTGGAGGGAGAAGAAATTTAAGACTTTTTTTCCCCATTAATCTAATATCTTCCAGTTTCTTACTTGAATTGCCTGATTCCACTCCTATTCTTGCTGTTTCAACTTCAAGACCTTTCTTTAGCTTTCACACTTATTTTCTTGCATTGTGTTTTTCATATTTTCTTCTCCTGTTTTCTCCTTTTCATTGGCTACTGCAATCTCTAGATTTATTGTGTTTGTATCTTTTCTGTCTTATTGTCATCTTTTTTGTCCTTTCTACTTTTTGGTTATTTGTTTGCTATCTTTATTGCTGTTGCAGTTGTTTGGCTTCACATTCTGGGAGATTTCCTTCATCCACTCTTACAGTAGTTCTGTAGAATTTTGATTTTAATTTTTGTTACCTATTTTTCATAGCATCTTGTTCTTATACAATATTCTGAAAACTCTCTCTGATGATTCATTTTTTAACAATTATTTGTTTCTTGAATTAGCATCGTGTCTTCTATTATCACTTCTCTTTTTGTTCATCTTGGCCTCCTTACAATTCAATGTTGTAGTCTTTCTCAATAACCTGTGGATATTTTGGTTTTAGTTCGTATTTTAGACTGGGGTGGTAGAAAGGCTGAGAGGGAGCTTTGAGTATGTCAATGGGATTTACTGGCTTGCAGACTTCTCCTTAGAGTAAGTATGTGAGTGCCAGCCACTATGGAGTGGTATCCATAAATGCTAGAACAAGAAGAGCTTTACTCTGGATCCATAACTCAAATGCTTGCCACAATAATTCCTTTCAAATAGTTTGTTCAATTCCATAAAACACCAATGCTCATTTTTTTGACCTGAGAAGTAATTGGTTATCAATTATTCTACATGTGGAGCAGGAGGAGGGAGTAGAGGGTCTGATGGTTTTGTCCTTATTCCTTCAATTCCTTGACATTGTCTTCATTCCCAGTACTTACTCCTTGATCTGCTGGGCTGGTTATACTCAAGTCTAGAGGCTCTCTCAATTACTTCTGAGCAAGCCAGTGACTTCCTTGTAGCTCTCTATGTAATTTAGGTTGTGGTTTTCTCCACTTCATCAGGCACTCTCCTCTCTTCATTTTCTTCTTCTGCAAACTTATTGAAACATGTCATCTCCTATTGACTTCTCTCATTCTCTTCATCATTGGGTATTTATGTTCCTTTATTCTCATTTTCATAGCATCTCAAGAGAGACAAAAAGTCACGCCTTTGCTCATTCTGCTACTTGGGCAAATATTATTTTTAATTTTATGTTCAAATCCAATTTCTGTTTTTTCCTTACTAATTGGCTCTCCATCTCAATAAATGCAATTTTAGAAAGCCCTGAGAGCATCCTTAGCAGCCTCTTTCTCTCGTGCCATGTATCTCATCCATAGCAAATCTTTTGCCTTTACAGTCAAAATATATCCAGAATCAACCATTTCTCACTATCTCTACCCTAAGCTTTCTTGTCTCTGTGTTTCTGTTTCTAAACCCCCTTCTATGGCTTTTCAACAGTGTAGCCAGGGCAATCCTATTAAAATATGTCACAACAAATCAATCTTTTGCTCAAAACAATGCAATAGCTACTTGTCATTGGGAGTAAATCCAAATTCTTATAGCGGCCATCTATCACTATTTAGGTCACCCATCACCCCTCCCCCAACTTCTGTGACTCATCTCTCCCTTCCAGCCAAAGCTGGACGTGATCTGGATGGCGCACAATTTCATCATGCCTCTCAGAATGATGTGTAATTTAAAACTTATAAGTTGTTTATTTCTGAAATTTTCCATTTAATAATTTTGGATTGTGGTTGACTGAGGTTTAGTTGACTAACTAAAACCACAGAAAGCAAAACTGTGGATAAGAGGGGACTGCTGTATACTATTTAGCAAAGAGAATAAACAAATTACAACCACATGAAAAATATAGAAGAATATCATGTATGTAATTTTGAGTCACAGACGTCAGACCTTAATGATTCCATTTACAAAAAATTTAAAAGCAGGTAAAATTAATCTATAAATTTGGAGGTCAAATAAGGGTGTGTTGGTAGGGTAAACATCTGGTGTGCTAGTGATGGCTCTGTTTTTGATATGTGCTATTTATATGGGTGTATTCTCTTTTCAAAAATCAATCAAGTTATATAGTTAGGATTTGTGCACTTTTCTGTGTATATTATATTTCAATCAAAAAATATTAAAAATCTGGCTAAGCTCCTGCTAACTGCATGGCTAAACAAGAAAAATGAATTTGTTTAATTTGTTTTTCCAATTTATAAATGCTTAAGAGAATTCAGTATGTATAGAATTAAGAAGTAAAAACAATGGCATCTGTCAATTCTTGTGCACAGAAGTGAATGCAAAATTTCCTCTGCATGACTCTGCCATTAGGCATCTCGGTCTTAACCCACTAGATCCCTGATGTCTCATTTGCTGCATCTTAACACACTGGAGCAACATCTGGGCTGAAATTTGCCAAACTGGGCAGTGGTTCAACAATGTTTCTAGCCAAGGGGCTGGTGAGCATGTCAAACTATTTAGGAGTGAATATCAGAGCCTGAATGTCAAATCCTGTTTCTCATAGTGAGAGGTCATCTCAGTAATAAATTGCATTGAAAAAGATTAGGGATAGGGGCTGAGAGGTGGATGGGTGAGGGGATGAGCTTCCCAGGGACCCAGCCATGGACTAGAATTCAGGGGGAATACATTCTGAAAATCATTTTAATTTTCTAAAACTAAACAGGGAAGACTTTGGCTTTGCTGCCTTTGATACTGGTATTTCTCTTTGTTAATCATGAAACATTTCATTCCTTGCTGAGATTCTCTAGATGAAGTGGTCTCCTATCAGTTACTCAGGATCTCTTAGACCTGAAGGTAAACACTAGCATATGGCAATCCTGTGTGTGAACTCCTGTCTTTGTCTCAGAGCAATCTGTTTTCCAACCTATACAATGCGGTTTAGACTGCATGACTGCAGGAAGTAGTACACACAACTCGAAGTTTCCATCTAGTCCCCAGCCTCAAAGAAAAACAGAATATTGGAAACAGGGGCTAGAATTGGGCAGGAAGAAGAGAATTATTTTTATCTTCAGATTCCTTGACCAATAAAAAAAAAACTGTACTGATCTGTTAAATCAGTTAACTTGTACTATTTTTTTGGGTTGATGTAAAGGGTCTGTCTTTTGTAGTCCATCTTAACCATACCAGTCAGATCTTTGAAGTAATTCACCAACTAGTGCTGAAAAAGGCTTGAAAATTCAAATAGTCCTTACTCTCAGCTGCTTTCTGATCTATGTCTCCTTTGTCACTGATAAAATAGAGGCAATAAAAAAATATGTACAACTTCCTCCATCGCATGTACCTCTTACCAGCATCTGTCCTAATGTACTCACTTTTTTCCCCCTTATTGATGAAAAACCCTTGCTCCTGTCTGAGCCCAGCCCCTCTATTTGTAAACTAGGATAGAGTCAACAAATTGTTGTTTTATTAAGGACCAGATAGTTCACATTTTAGGCTTTCTGGAACATTTGGTCTATGTAATAACTTCTCACCTCTAGTGAAAGCAGCCATAGATAATATGTAATCAAATGAGTGTTTTTGTGTTCCAATAAAACTTTATTTATAAAAGCAGGTAGTCAGTTGGACTTGGCTTCTGGGATGTAGTTTACTGAGCCCTGCACTAGATCCTATTGCTCTCGCCTATTCAAGCTCCAGCAATTCTCCTGCTTTCCTACATCAGCACGTTGTTTCCCCTCTACAAGTTCATTCCCACCAGCGCATTTGTATATTGTTGTTTCTCCCATTTTAAAAACCATCACTTGATCTCACTTCCCCCTTTCAGCAGTCTTCTTATTTATCAGGTGCCCTTTACTTGCCTTTTTAAATTCTCTTGAGAATTAAAAAAATCCTCAAAAGAGTTCACTTTTGTCTTTTTAATTTGTCTATGCCAATATTCCCCAGAGCCTATTCCAGTAGCTTTTCGACCCCACCACTCCTCTGAGGTTGCTCTAATCAAGGTCACCAATGACCTTTATATTATTAAATCCAATGGTTAATTCTTGGTCTTCATCTTACTTAACCCATGAGCAAGATTAATCCCATTGATTATTCTCTTCTCCTCTCTAACTCAGAGGGCAAATGTGAAACAAACCACTTATTTTCCAGGTACTTTAAGGGGAGATGCCCCAAAACAGTAGAGAAAGCTGATCCTTAGGGTACAGAGGGGTGGCAAATCATGCTGTGTAGCAAAAAGTATGATTGTTGTTTAATTAGAAGAGATACTATGGTTTTAGTCAGCTACAGAGGGAAAAATTGAAAGACAGTTTTTTCTCCCCAAGTCCATTTTTTAAAAGGAGTCACTTGTCCTAAGAAATATATAAAATATGCAATTTCAAGTGATTTATGTAAGATAGCATTCAAATCTGGAATAATACTTTTATGAAAGTTTAAGTCTTGGTTCTGATTAAAATTTTTAATTGCACTGAGATTTTTCAAAAATCTACAAAATTATTGCAATTGAGCAATTTACTTCAGATTTTTGTTTTCTCAGAGCACTCCATAAAGAAGTAATTTCCTTTTCCCACCCTCATTCTCCCTCTCCTCCTGTTTTAAATTTTCTTACAGATTTTCCTCATAGATCTCCATCTGACCTATGATATGTTTACTTCGGCATATCTGTGTTTCTTCTATTTTTTATTTATTTATATTATTTTTTAATTTTTTTTCCCTAACCCTAACCCTAAGTGTTTCCTCTAGAATGCTGGCTTTCAGTATTCTAGAATGTGGTATCCTTAACTCTGGCATTGTGGCTAGCACAGAGAAGGCACACAACAAATGTGCTGAATGAATGAATGAGCCAGAATCTCTTTATAAACAATTTCTTCTGGAGATACTTGACTTTCAAAAAAAGCTTAGGTTTCTGTCAGGCATTCTACATAATGAGAGAAGCTATTTTCTTTGCTGCAGGCACTGTACAAGGTACCATGTATATTGGCTTTAGAGATTAAAAGTGTGATGTTATGAAACAATAAAATTAGAAAGATGGAAAACAACAGTTTCAGAATAAAATAGTGCTTGCAAATCTTAACCTTCTGGCTGAGCTATTTCAGTGGCAGGAAAGTATCCTATAGAATATCACATTTACAGAAGGCAAAACATATTCCGTAGGTTAATTATACTAGGAACATCAAGTAGCTACTAAAAAAAGTCTATAGATACAGTCTTAATGAGAAATATTATATGGCTCAGAAATCAAAACCCCTATAGAAAATTAGTGGGTAGGAACCCACAGAGAAGAGAAAATTGAATATGTTTTAAGCATAACTGCATAAAGGTTTAATGCAACATAAGATATGTAGCTTAGTTTGTAGTATAAATTCTATATTCACTCTTAGTAAGAACCTCTCTGATACTTACTGAATGTTTTAAATTGAGAGTTAGTGAATCTCATGAATTGGTCATTTTTAAAATGAAATATGGTTGCATTTGGGGAAAGATATTTTTAAAATATTTACAAATACTTAATATTTGTTTGTATATATCCATCCGTCCATCCAACCAACCAACCATCTTACCATATACTGAGAAATGAAGTATATACAACTCAACAGGTAACTAACAAAATGCCAGAATCAGAACTATTGCAAGTACAACGCTGTCACACAGACAATGTTTCATTGACCTGAAGTCTCTCCAAGTGTAAATTATAATATAGAACAAATAGGTGATTTGGTTCTTAAAGAGAGAAAACAGATTAGGTTTGTAACACAGTCTTAGAGAGTAGTTTATAAATACCTAAGAGTATTAAAACTGGCGGGCATTTTATTCATTCCATTATAAGACTTGATGTTATGTAAATGTTGGAATAAACTTCTACCATAATCACTAAAGAATCAGAAGTCAGGTCAGTACATCTGGTGTAGCTCAGAAAACTGTCAGAGCACTGAGGGTTAAAAATTTATAGATATTAATGTCCCAACAATGAACACTGTTTTGACATGACCCCATAGTTGTGATCCATGATGTAAGAAGCTCTATAAGGGCATAATGTCTTCGCACACTTTAAAATATTCTTGGATTCATATTCTTAACTCTTGAAGGAAATTGTATGAAGGGTAAGGATCATTGCTAGTATCCTATAAACATGGTAAAGAAAACTCTTCCTTCAATATGTTCATGTCAGTGCTCTTTTAATGGCAATTAGATATTTTTAGAAAAAGCATCAAACTTGAGTGCAAGGTTCCCAGAAGTTCTCAGCTTCTTGTTTGATATATCTTTGCTGTATTCTAGTTATTTCTGTATGCATCTGGAAAGGCTCACTACTTTAACAGATCAGCAACTCCTTAATGGAGAAATCGTGTCTAATTTATCCTTTTCATCCGTAGTTGAATAAATATTTTTATTATTTAAAATTTTATTTTTTTCTTCTTCCTCATATTAATTGAGTAGCTACTATGTGCATGGTCTTGGGCTAGCTGCTACACAGGGTAAAGGTACTGAAGATGTCTGCCCTTAAAGAGAGGGTTGGAAAGGAAATGGGGTTGGCAGTGGCATGAGATGAGAGAATGAATTGTGATATGATGTTTAGGTAAAATGAAATGTGGTTTTACCCATATTTTCTTTTGCAAAGTTATATTAAATGCCTTATTCCTAATGAAAAGTCTCCATAATTCTAAGTAGATGTCATTACTTGGAAGTGTTTGAATTACCCTTCTACTTGGCAGCTGAATTATTTTTAGACAGAATTTTAACACATGCTAAATACGACAAAAACTCAAAGTCTTTCACAGGCATCAGTACAGTATCATAAGGATTCAGATGGTGACAAGCTTCGGATATTTCTATTCACCATACCTTGGCCACTTCTTCTTGGAAAGCCACAAGGTTCAAATAGGAGATGTTAACTAAGTCAACCCCGTACACCACGGTTATCATGCGATGTTCCAGGCGTCCAATGTTCCCCACATCCAAAAGTTCACGTAATTTGGGGTCCTAGAAAGAAATGTTGAAAAAAGTTAGTTTATAACTAGAGATTCCAACATGGTAGCATAATTTCAAAAGAATTAGAGCTAGAATGCCTTCAAAGAAAAGTTGCCTTTTATTCTTCCATAACATTTTCATGTGCACAGTTCTCCCTTAATTTCCTCCAATTGTCCATGAATCATGTATTGAAATGCAAAATCACATCCCTTTCCTCAATTCATGGACACATTAATGTGAAAAAGGTGGTTCTCAAAGGAGGTAGAATCAAAACATGACAATGCCAGCATGGACCTTCTCTAACATGTGGTACCTATGTAAAGAAATAGGCTATTAGTGTGAGCAAAATGGCAGCACATGCCATGAATATGCAAATTTCAATTCTATCATCAGAGCATACTGGGATTTGGAGAAAGAAAACTTCTGCAGTCTTTTCAGAGCAAGTTGCATTCTTTGGGACATCCTAAGTGAGGGTTCCTTGGAGATATAGTCCTGATGAAAAAGAAATTTCCAAACCTTCCAAATTCAAAGTTTGATCTACAATAGGGCTCAATCAGCTAGGCTGAATTTATTTTCTTTTCATAGGCCAGGATTTGAAGAAAATGAGAGGTTCATGAAGAAAATTAGCATCAAATCAATCACTTAGGAAATTTGCAGCCAGCATCCGAACAATGGATTAACTTGCATTCATATTTATTTAGCTAAATGCTAGGGCAACAGGGCTGGATTACTTAGGCTGGTTAAGCTGATAAAAACCCTTCTGAGGTTTTTACATAGAGCATCCTTATAAAGAAAGAATAGTCTTAAAAAAAATGACATAAGTTATACTTTCAAATGACATTTTCAGCAGAGGAGCTCCTCAGAAACTAGGCAAAGGGGGAAGTTATCTAGAAGGATAAACTGTAAAGGCACCAAGTTTTGGGAGGACTTTATGGGAGAAGAAAGTCAATGGAAAGAGATGTCTAAAGAAATGGTTGCTTTTGGGTCTGGGGATATAAGTGGTTGCACTTAAAAATCGAACAAAATCAAAATAGTAACAACAACAAAAATCCACAGACAAGTGGTTTGAATGAAAACCGCTTCTTCCAAGAGCCTATTCTACTGAGGAATTTTATATTTGAATATTTCTCATTGATTGAACCTCCTGATCCTTTTCAGAGAAGGATTTTCTTACTCAGGTTACTACCAGATTCAAACACATTTCTTGGTCCCTGCAATTGATATAAATTCCTGGAAACTTTTATAAAGAAAATAAGCTATCTGCACAACTGTGTAAAAATATTCAATTTCTCTGCTGGAAAACACTAAAGAATATAGTTCAGAAAAAATAAGAGGTGAGGTAAACTTGGAATTTCAATTTTCACTAAGTTGTCACTCAAGGCCTACTATCCCCAGAGAATATTCTAGTTGTCTCCACAATTGGAATTAACCGGACTACTAAGAATCCTGGCAGCTATAATTTAACCGCACTTTTAAAATTAAATTCTAGATCATCTCTATTCCCACAAGAGTTACAGAATAGAGATTTTCTGACTAAATAAGCTCACTTTCTCTCAATCACCAGGATTTGTGATTAAACTTCATGTCTATTGCAAAGAAAGTCAAGTTGTTCAAGTTAATGATTCCCATTTCCAGGTAATAGGCCACTGAAGAAAGTAAAGTCTGCTCTACACTGGAGACACAAGGGCTCCATTACAGGCTGTTATTATAATTATATCATCAAAATATTATGAATTAATGTAAGGAATAAACACAAGCTAAGGGATGATTTTTAAAAGAATTAAATGCCAGTTTCAACCTTCATGACTTTTAAGAAAAACTATTTTATTTGTATGCCAGATATCCACCTCCACAAAAAAAAAGATACCTTTTCAAGATCTCTAGATTTCATTTTTTGGTGCAGAAAACATGCCTTACTTAATTTTCATCCCCATGAAATATATCTTTACTGGATTTTAGGCTTGTTAAGCAACTTGTCTTTTAGGTTAATTTTATTCCCAGCACTAAATGCAATATTCTCAATCTGATTTACAGTTATATGGATGTAACTTTAATCCATCATTCATATAAAGGATCAGGTACATGAAAGTCTTTCCAGAGTCAGTACAAAGTTGGAAATGTAAGAGATGGATTCCTTATTATACTTAAGTGACATTTATATGCTCAAGCTTTGCAGGGATGAAGATACCTCTTCTTTGAAGGCAGAGCAAACTTTTTAAATGCTTTTATTCAAATTTTGTTGTAAAGAAAAGATAAAAACTTATGTCCAGTATGATCAGACACTTGAATTTAATAATTGCCTCTCAAAAAATAAAAAATAGATTAACAAATTCCCTTGGAATCAATACCTATCCTAACACCTTTCACTTTAAAATGTTTCTCTCTTTTTTATTAATGTGATGCGGAATGCCATTCTCTTCTTCAGGATGTACCAGTAGCTTGGGCAGGTCACACAGTGAGAAAGATTTTTAAAGATAAAACACAATCTACTTTCATTGACTGTGACACTGAAATACGGTGGCATGAACATTCTCCTACATAGAGGGGAAGACTTGGAGGATGTTGTTTATGTTTTTTTTTTTTTTTTTCTGTAAATGACAGATTGAGATGAGGGACTTGAATTTTCTTCAGCTATTTCTTTAGATGAAGGGAGTGAATGTGGGAGGACAGATAGATTATGGGCAAATAATAGGGAAAAGAAAGAGCTGGCAGAGTGCTGTCCTTCATATCTCACAGTGGTATTATTGTAACAAGATCTTTTATATTTGCTTCAGATAGAGTGGTGATGAATATGTATAGTCAGTCTCCATTATATTCACAGGGAGCCTTAGTGTATAAGTAAAGAAATCTATTGGTGGAGAAGAGAAAATGCAGCTGAACTGGCTATGCATTTCTAACCAAAATAAAGTGGCCTGAAAATACCAAGCATGAGTTGATTGAGCTAAAGCTAACACTATTCAAATCTAAAGGGGAAAAATGTTTGTTAGAAATGTAAAGACAACCATTTTGAAAAAGATTCCCCTTGATCACAGGCATATCTATGCAGCTAAAAATGTGGTTATCCTTGGAAATGGCTACGGAGAAGAGATAAATAAAATTTAAGGAGAGTCTCTAAATAGCATTCTAGTGATTAATTAAAAATTTAACTGCTTGAGGTTTTCCTCTTCTCCAGGACCAAGCTCAGGGTGTGATTTAGTCTGTTTTCAAAAGCTAGACTGAAAGAAGAAGGGATCTTGGAGGCATTCACACGGGCTGATAGAAGAAGCAGAAAAAGGGGATTGAAATTAAGTGCTCAGATTTCTGGGAACAAGGAAGTTAGTCCCAGCACGTGGAGATGTCCACAGGAAAGAAACTTGCGGAGCTTCATAAATGCTGTAATACTGTCTCTTTCGAGAAGCTGCATTATACTAGTATGGCTTCTAGGTTGCGTACATATGCCTGGCTTACATAATATTTGTCTTGATGCTCCAGAAGCTGATCTGAGTCAAAGATCTGGGGGCAAGTAGGTTATTTTGCAGGTGATCACAGAAAACACAATGTGGGAGTGGGAAAGTGAGACAAGGAGGAAAGGAAGCCAATATACAGTGTGTTAATGAGTGGTTTACCACTTTGGACACCTGAGGCTCAATCCAACCAGGGCTACTCAAGGATAGTGTAAGGAACCCACCTCAGAATTTTCCCCAAGGATCCTAGAAGCTAAAATATTGATCTGTCAACTCCCATCTGTCATTATAGAGAGTCTCTCCTGGGACACCAACTCTCTTGTATTCCCATGACCAGAACACTTTCCCAGGACTATATGGGAACTCTATGCAGGCAACCTCGGGGGGTAGGCCAGTGGACTATCAGTGCATTGAAAATGTCTGTTACAGAGTTGAAGGAGTGACCATCAGAAATAAGAACATTTTCCTGATTATTGTTTAACCTTCATGTATTTTATGGGATCCACATTTGAAGAAATTTCACCAGGGTAGCAAAGAGATTTAGATTCCTAATGGTTCCGTTCTCTATAAAAATTGTAAATATAACTATAATAAGTGCTTCTAATTAGTAACTATGTGTCAAGCACCACCCTAGCTTTTGTTATTTTTCTCCTCCATTTAATCTGCAAACTAACATAGAAATAGCTGTTTTTTTCCCCCAATTTGCAAATAAGAACTCTGAGGTTTGAGGAGGTAATTTGCCCAGTTTTATAAAATGGAGAGAAGAGACAATTGACTCCAAGTACATTTGACTGTAAAGTCTAAGCCCTCTCCATGTCATATTGTGTTACATAGCATATCCAATTTGATGGAATTTATATAAAAATAGCGCAAATATTTCAGCTGGCAGCATAAACTTAAATAAATCAAAATCGACTGAAGGCATGTCCATATTTTAGGCACTTCGTTAAAATATAAAGTAATCCAAACATAAAATTAAAATAGGTAAGAAATGTGGTCTAATGGCACCACTTGCCTTCCTAGGAAACAATGGTAGCTAAATGGTCAGGTTTAATTGTTTGCGCAATCATCCTTAACTGAAAGTAAAAAGTGCATGAAATACATAGGTGTTAAAAAAAAATGGTCAACCGAAAAACCAGTTAGCTTCCTCATTATCATCCAGTCAGTATCTGTCATACTCAAAAATTCTAAAGTATAGATAGCTTGTCACTCATGCTGAAACTGTCTCTCCAGCCTTCTTTGACACATGCAGCCACCAAACTGCCAGCAAAATTTACGTGTGCAGCCATTACCACTCCAGTGCATAAAAATCCACAGGACTCAGGGATAGTGATGACTGCAAAGCAGGTAATTAGAAGTCATATGTCCTCTCCTGTTTAAAACCCCCAACAAAGAGGGTGAAATGCATTCTATTCGCCTTCAACTTTCAGGTGGTCAGTGTTTCTAGGTAAATTTCAATAATCCTGCACCCAAGTTTTAGAAGATTAATGAGGCCTGTTTGTTTAAAGAATGCAGATACATTTACTAAGTTCTCCCTGTTCTGTAAGACCCTTATTGGTGAGATTTCCACCCCACCGCCCTCATTTTGTTGTGTTGTCTGCCTCCTTGCATGGAAATTTGATACATTTAGATGGTACTGAAGGGGCTTCTGGTACCTCCGAAAATAAGTTAAAATAAAGCATATCAAAAAAGAAGCCCAACAATCCTTTAATAATGACAAATACAAGCATTGGTCCCTTTGCAGTTTCTGGTAAATCCATGTGTCTATGCTAAGGGCTTCTGATATTGAGTGAGAGACAGTAGAAATTGCATCCTTCTAAGTTTTGGCTCTGCCAGTTAAAAGCAATATGACCTTTCAATGCCTCAGTTTCTTCATCTGTTGGATAAGAATAATAGTAGTATCCTCTTAAAGAGATTATGGGAATAAATGAATAATTATATATTAAGTGTTCAAGGCAGCACATAACGAGCTGTAAGTACTTGAAAAGTAAATCAATAGCTTGAAAATGAAAGACAATATGCGAGCATTTACTGAATAATTTAATCTCTTATAGGTACCAGAACATTTTACTATATACATTTATATATTTACTTACTTTGTTACTTGTCAAGTAACTATATATATATATATATATGTTCCCCAGCATCTCATATATATATATGTGTGTATATATATATATATATAGTTACACATATATTTACTTAGTTTTACTATTTACATTTATATATTTACTTACTTTGTTAAAACATTTACTTACTTTGTAAAAACATTTTACTATTTACATTTATATATTTACTTACTTTGTTACTTGTCAAGTAACAATATATATATATATATATGTTCCCCAGCATCTCATATATATATACATACATATATATATGTATATATATATATGTGTGTATATATATATATATATATATATATATAGTTACACATATATTTACTTAGTTACTTGTCAAGCAAGACATATATTTCTATATACATTTATGTATATACGGTTCCTGTATATTTGGTTGACTATTTTCTAAACATATACATTTTAATTTTATATTTTCTTTAATTCTTTCTACCATGGGAACAAAATTTAAGGAGTGCTAAAGGATAAATCATTTCTAGAACTTCTGTTTCTTGCTCTTGAATTTAACTAGCTTCAAAAATTAGGCAACTTGTTTTCTCTGAGCTTTAATGTAGTTTCCACACAATGTGGATAATAATAATGTCTGCTCACCTTAAAGCATTAGTATGGTGATCAAAATTAAATCTGCAAACTGTACTGTCACAGGTACAGAAATAATTCACATATTTTTGTGCTGACTGATATCATTATTTTGAATGACATGAAAAACTGCTTTGAAAAAATTGTTAGCTGTTTATGTTTTTCTTATTAAAATTATAAAGGGTTGTAGGAGTTTAAGTGAGAGAAATTTTCCAGTCAATTTGCTATAGATAACTGAAGGAATTTGAAGTAAATAGATGATTTATTTATAAGTATATGAATATAGATGTAAATATGTGTTTACTAAGGACTAGAAATATTTCAAGATTAAATATTGATTTTCAGATTTACCTTCTTGTTCTATTTACATCTCTTTCTTTTCCATTACTCTAGATAAATTAGTTAACTTTATTCTATAATGCATAAAGATCGATAATATATTATTCCTTTAGAAACACAGGGATATAAAGCTCTTTGTAATTCAAAGTCTGATGGTTACTTTTCAAAGAAATAACTAGTGCATCTAAGTAAACTCTGTCTTAAATATGCTTTTTTATATGTATGCTTCTCTGTGAAAGTAAGAAAATGTCTTCTAAAATGCCTTGCTATTCATTAATCAAAATAATCCATTGATCAAAATAATCCAACATTATACATGAAGTTGTCATCTTTAAAACCTCAACTTTCAATAAGAAAAATTTATCTTGAGAGTTATATGAATATGTCTACTCAGTAAGATTAGGTAAGTTAATAATATCTCCATTATCACTGAAATTGTTAGTACAGTTCTAAACAGGAATGAAAAAGGAACTCAAAGAATTTGAAGCTGTCTTAATTTTACAAAAAATACACAGAAAAGGGTAAATAATCCCAGGACATTATTAGCCATTTCTTCACATTTACTTGTCAACCTGTCCTAATTAATTTTTAGGCTATTGTTTTTATCTTTGTTCTCAAATATCATTTACCCTCTTTTCACCTTTTCCCTCCTTTTACTTTCCACAGTCACATTTTCTCTCTCCTACCAAAGCTTTCCCTAGAGCATTTTGTAAATCCTTTAGAACCTGGCAAATCAAACTTTTACATCATCCTAAGAAGACAACATTCAATGCATGAAATGTTTTAGGATGAATCATAATGTCTCCCACCCAGTTTGATATCAAGGGAACTCAAATCATCCTCTTGTCAGGAGTAGCTCAAATTACTTCTTGCATTCTCTAATTAATTCATTAAAATATTTGGTTTATGATTAATTTAAAGCAAACAGTCTTAGGTACTCAAGAAATGAACAGTATATAAAGCGGGAGTAAGAGGGTACATATACTTGCATTTTTTTTCCTTTAATGATTCCCACTCAATACCTCTTCATGAAATATAATTTAGAAGCTATTGGAAGAATGGTTCTCAGTTTTATTTCAATCTAGTGATTTCCTAGCATTGTTGGGTAATTTCAACAATTAAGTACAAAAGAGTGGATTACATTGAACTATGAATAGGTTGCTTCTCATGGTATGCTGGTATGTGTTCAAGGCTTTCAAGGAAATAAAATCGGCAAAAACCCAAAGCTCAAGCAAACACACACAGTCCCGAATTATAGCATTTACTGATTTTAACTGTATAAATACTTCTACCACAGGCAATTTTCAGCTACTCAAATGACATCACTAAATTTGGAAATGGAAAGAGATAAATAGGAGCATACTATCATGTAGTATTTCCCTATACGGATACAATGGTTTCCTCCTGTTAAAGAGTCTGCTTTTCTAGAGGCACTCTTCTATTGACTGATGCTCCAAAGGCTCCTTTGAGGAAGGGCATTCAGAGATTTCCTGGTGTTTGAGGGCACCTGCCTCATGTTCTTTGTTTATTCAGTGAGGGAATGTTTATCAAGCACCTACTGTTTATCTGGTATTGTGCTAATTGATGGAGCTACACTGGTGAACGAAACAGATATTATATACCCCCAGTGGTGCTTATAATCTGGTGAGGAGAAAAGCATTAAATTAATCAAAGAGTCTCTAAATAAATGTAACGGAGCTCAGGAAGGGAACCTAAAATAGTTAATGGAACAAAGGAGGGATTCCCTGAAGAAGTATTGATAAACCGAAATTTGAAAAATGTGGAAGAGTCTTAATAAAGTAAAGGAATAATAGTACAAAGCACTTCAGGCAAAGGACTAGCACATTCAAATGCTCTGTGGGAGGACAAAGAGGAGCAAGTGTGAAGAAGTTAAAAGTTATTGAAGGAACCTGGAGGAAATGCACCTGTGCAATAGGTAAGCTAGGAAGCACGGTCTGTCCTTGTTAAGGAGTTTTAAGCCCTCAAGCAAGGCAGAACCACTAAGTGTATTCACGCAGAGGAAGGACAGGATGTACTTTGCTAGAATATGGAAGACACTGGTGGGGAGGCATCTGCAGCATTTCAGGTGGGAGGGGCTAGAAGCATGAACCAGGGGCATAGTGATGCAGCCAGACAGATTTAAGATACGTGGAGGAGCTAATATCAGCTTAACCTGATGTTGGATTGGGTGTTGGGGTTGAAGAGATGGAAGTGTCAGTAATAATTCCAGGTTCCAAACAACTGAGACAATGCTATAGCCAAAGGAGACAGGGACATCCGGAGAAGAAACAGGTTTGCCGGGAGTAGACAGTTTGATGATTAGTTTGGTTTTTAATATGCTAAGTCTGAAGTGCCTCTGAGACAATTCCTACTTTGCAATCATAAATCCAATAGCAAAGATCTTATCTATTAGGGAATGGCTACAGAAAATGAAGAAGATGAAGTTTTATTCTGGAAAGGACTCTAAATACAGCAAAAACAACCTGCAGAGCAAGATGTCAAGTAGATCTGTTACACTTTCTCCTCTTCCATGGATTTCAGGTCATTGTTCTTTAATTCCTCCAATATTTTTTCCCTCTGATTTCCATGTTAAAGTCACTGTATATTTACCAAAATATAGCCAAAGAAAGAGAAATGAAGTATGCACATTTAAAGAACACTTCTAAAGGGGCTTAATGGAAGGTGACACATTTTGGATAAATCTCCACAGAAGACAGATGTTAGTAAAGATTTCTGTGTATTGTTACATTCAGTAGTGGGAGAAGGCACTTAAATTATAAAGGCACTTTATCAAAAACTGATATCTAAGGCTATTATGTTTATAAGGGTGGTTTTGAACAGTGATTTAGAATGAACAAAAGCATTTTCAAAGTGTGATATAGTAGATGCTTTTCTACATATAACAAAAGAACTATGAATCACTGTCTTCCTTATGAATTTGATTTCTCCCAATCTAAGTGATTTGTAAAATTCTTAAATATTTTAGTAGTATTTTCAGGGCAAATAGAAAACAAAAATCATTTAACCACACAGGATGGAATAGTATACAGCTTTTAAAAGTGATGTTTATGAGGAATTTTAAAGAATAAGGTACAATGTTTATGACATACTATTAGCTATAAAAGCAACACTAAACACTTGGACATATGGTGTTACTTCCATGCAACTGTGTGTACAGAGAGCAGACTGCAAGAAACTAAAATAATATTAGCAGTGCTTATTTCTACATGGTGGGATGATAGGTGATATTTTTTCAGATGGAAAAAAATTCTGAATATGAAGATGTTGCATGCTCTTTTAAAAAAATTCATGTAACTTAGGAAATTAAAATTAAATGAAATTAATCTGAAATTCCACCAGCCATAAGTAACCACTAACATGTTAGAGAATATCTTTCTAGACCAGTGTTGTCTAAAAAAATTTTTTTGATGATGGAACTGTTCCACATCTGTGCTATCTGATATGGCAGCCATTGGCCACAAGTGGCTACTTAATATTTGCAATGTGGTTAGTGCAACTGGGAACTAAATTTTCATTCAAAATTAATTTAAATTTAAATAGCCACAAGAGGCCAGTGGCCAGCAATCGAAGTGTGTACTTATAAACATTTCTCTAATACACACACAACACACACACACACAAAACTTTATACAAATAGGATCAAACTACACATATTTGTAATTTGCCCACTTATCAACATGTTGATGAGATGTTTACAAACAAAAGCATATGTTTCTCTTTTAATTGATTCTGCAGTATTTCATTACATGGATGTACCATCATTTTAAAAAAAATTTATTTTATATTAGTTTCAAGTATACTGTATTAACACATCTCTCATCACTGAACAGGGTTTACTATCATTAATGCTTCAATGAACATCTTTGTGTATATATGATCATGTACTTGACTGATGATCTACTTGGGATAAATTCCTAGCCTTGTCACTGCAGGGTCAAAGGTATTCATATATAACTTCTGAAACATATTGCCGATGCGCTCTAAAGAATGTTTACTAGTTTACAGCTCCACAGAGGTCACAAACATGACTTACTGACAAGTTTTTTCATCTTTGGCAGTCTAACGAAAAAAAAATTTTATTTGTGTTTTAAAAATTACCAGTGATGGTAAGTATCTCTTCTTCTTCACTGGTTTTCACATGTTTTTTATAGTATAAACTGTTTGTTCAGGTCGTTATCCCCCTATTCCTGTAGGATAGTTCTCTTTTTCTTATTGATTTATAATAATTTGTATTTATTGACCCTTTACCTGGAAAATATGTTGCAATTTTTGTTGCAATTTTTCATTTGTCTTAATACTTGTCATGATGTATTTTTCCCCTATGGAAAATTTAAAAATTTTAATATTCAAATCTACCACTCTTTTAATCATTTTTTTCCTGATTTATTGTCATGTATGGAAAAGCTTTCTTTATTTTGACGTTACAAAAATATTCAGTTTATAAGAATTTCTCTTCATCCTTTACATACTTTGCAAATGTTTAAAAAACCATGCACATTATTGTAATATGGAGAGAAATACAGAAAATAATCATTTAAAAAAAACCATAAGAATCAAGTTTTTATTTTTTAAATGGGAATATGTGCTAATAGTTTCTTTTCAGTCCTTACATGAGGATTTACAAATGCTAGACTTTATAAGAGACTCTTATGATATCGACTGAAGGTTATATACTGGCACTGAAGGGGGGCAGCTACCAGCCCATGTTCTGAATTTCCCCTCGTGAAATTATTACAACACTCAAAGGTATGCTTAATGGGCACAGCTAATGTCCGTGAAGTCAGTATCCAAATGTTCATTATTGAACTTATCACTCCTAGAAGACCTTGAAATGGCTCTGCAATAGTCGTGCTCTAACACTTGAATAAAAATGCCATAATTAATGGTGGTCATTGGTGTCATTTTACATGATTGCTCTTTCAGCTATCTGTGTGGCGCACAGCTCTATAATGCATAGGGGAAATTACAAATTCAGAATAGTATTGGATAGTATTGGACACTGCTTGAAGAACCCTTAAATGTCTTGTTTTTTCTTTTAGAGAAATAAATACTTCTCTCATGTGTTCTTTCATTTGTAGCTTTTTTTTTTTTTCACTCATTCAACAAACTATGCTTTTATTTCCATTCTCTGTGCAAAGGTTAAGTTTATAAATGAAGACTAGTCTTTGTATTGAGATTCTAATGTACTGGTAGAGAAGAAAAATATAGAGAGCCTTTGAGAAAAATGGAATAAGAGCTTTTGGAGCATAGAAGAAGGCCACCTAATCATGTTTGAGAAAGTTAAAAGGGTTGAGCTATAAAGCTGGTTGGTTTTTCAACAGAGAAATCTTGAAGCAACTATACCTCTTAAGAGTTTGAAGACACATGAGTAGTGCAAAGGAAATGTTCTGGAAATACCAGTGGAAACACTAGAAGAATTGATCCAAGAGTCATTAAGGTTTTCCTGCCCACTCAGCCAATAAAATTCCATAAACTGTATTTGGCCAATAAAGATTTTTTGGTCCATGTTATTAGCCCTCCTAGTAATCCTAGTTCTTATGAAGTTGTTTCTACAGGTTCTAGAAATGAAAAACATATGGAAATCATGTTTTCAGGGATTAAGAAACTCACATTTTTCTTTTATTATTAAATAAAGTCTTAATAGAGGCTTCTAACATTTTCAGATAGGGACGACTGACAACTAGGCAATCTGATGTGAATGAACTGACTATAGTAGAAACCTTTCTTGGTGATCCTTTTGTTAAAGATACTGATATATTTTAAATTTTAACCTTATATAAGAATTTTTTACACCAAGGCTTAATCTTATCAAAACCAAAGTATCTCCTTGTATTTCATAACTAAGAATCCAATGGGCTCATCTTGTATATTTTCTTGACCTTGAAAACACTAGGGCTTTTATTTTAAAGTAAAAATTTATATGCACGTAGAGCTTGGCTCATATAGGCATATGGGTGCCAACCTCTATCAAACTTCTGTATTCCATCCTTACTATCTATATATTAAAATAAAAATAAACAAAAGTAAAAATTTAGGTATAAATTTCCTCAGCAATGTGGAACCTGGATTGATTTTCCTAGAAATCTTGAAAAAATTATGGCACATTTCACAGATGCTTATAATTTAGCATTTAAGTTTTTTTCTTTAAACTGGCAATTTTCTTAAATTAAAATGTATTTACTTCAAACGAAACTTCTTATCACAATCTAATAATTTTGGACCCAAACGTCACACTATCTAAAATTACAAACTCAAAATATATCAGAGACCTAAATGTAAAAGCGAAAGTTACAAAGATCTTAGAAGAAAGCAGGTATCACTCTTTGCGATCTTAGGTTAGGCAATGGTTTTTTAGACACCAAGAGCATAAGCAACAAAAGAAAGAATAGATATAGTAGACTTCACCAAAACTAAAAACTTTGTGCTTCAAAAGATACTATCAAGAAAGTAAAAAGACAACCAACAGAATGAGAAAAAATATTTGTAAATTCTATCTGATAAAGAATTTAAAAGATACACTACTGGTGGAATGTAAAATGGTATAGCCACTTTGGAAAACATTTTTTCAGTTTCTTAATATGTTGAACATAGAGTTACCATATGATTCAGCAACTTCACTTCTAGGTAGATACCCAAGTGAAATGAAAACATGTCCAAACAAAAACTTGTACATGGAAGGTTATAACAGCATCATTCAAAACAGCCAAAAAGTAAAAACAAGCTAAATATCCATCAACTGGCAAATTTATAAATAAAATATGGTATAATCTCCACAATGGGATATTAAACAGCAGTTAAAAACAATGAAGTACTGTTACATGCTAAAACACGGATGAATCTTGGAAACGTTGTACTAAGAAGCCAGTCACTAATATGAGTCCATTTACATGAAATGTCTCGAATAGTCAAATTTATTGTGACAAAGGTAGAGTAATGGTTATCAGCGTCTGGGGGGAGGTAAGAAGGAGAATGATTGTTAATGAATATAGGATTTCTTTTTAGATTGATGAAAATATTCTAAAATTATAGAGTGGCCATTGTACAACTATGAATATATTAAAACCCACTGAACTGTAGGATTTGGAGGGGTTAATATATTGGTGTGTGAATACGGATGTCCATCCATGCATCCCCTAAAGTATCAGTGTGCCCTCATCATGCTGTGAAAGAAGTTACTCTTGTCTCAGATGGAAGACACGAGGAAATCATGGAATTCAGTGTTTTGGGAGAAAACTTCAAAATATTTTTACTCCTGGTGGATGATTGAGTTTTTTTGGCCTAATGATAGATGGTGAACTGAAGGGAAAAATGCATGCTTAATACAACAGAGTCTGACCAGGCAGATGCATTGGAGTCAGCATTTATAATATGTACAGCTTTTCAAGGATGCATTAACCCTGATGGCACAACTTTTAATTCTTAACTCTCTTTGGCTGAGCCTCACCATTCCCACTTCCAAACGCTGGAGAGTTTCCAAACTTTTAATCCTCTCAATCTTATGCTCTAAGCCACAAATATAAATACTTTAACCAGGTCTAGCTTCTTTGGGAAATGTACAGCTACAGTATAAGTCTATCTAAAATCAGTAACCTAATCCCCAGTAGCCAACACTTTTTTTGCTCTACTAACCTGCCTACTGTGTAAATAAGTGAAAATGAGTGGGAAACAAGTTGGAGGAAAATAACACTCTCAAATCAATAAAGTTTTCGTTATTTTGGCAGAGAATAAAAGAAAGGTATGTAACTTCCCCTGAACTCAAAAGCCCTAGGAATGCTGTGGCCAGTTTTTTCAGGTATACCTAAAACATTAGAGTGTCTATATTTATATGTCTCAAAACATTTTAGAAGCCAATAGTACTAAATTATACAATCCATCACTATTGCACAATTGATAATTGTTGCAATCTTCTATTTATGATAGACAAAAATCGAATCCATTTAAATATCAGAATATGTGAATAAAATAAAGCTTTTTTGGAAACATAAAAAGTTACCTCTAATATTTTTATTTTTTATCCTCATTCGTTCATTTATTTATTCAGAAAACGTTTGGGTTTCTACATTGTGCATGTCACTATGCCAACTGACTTACATTTGTGTTTTTATAAAATACATTAATGAAAACTTTAATGAAAGGTATTAGTGTCTTATGCAAGAAACCACTCTGTAAATCCAAGTATCATTTCTAAACATCAGGAAATATTTTCTTACTTGAATATTTAACAAATGTTACATGGTAATGTAAAGCTATCTAATTTAGGCGAGCACGATAAAGTGTTTTTTAAGCTGAAACAAGCTTGCCCTGTGGGTAAACCCTTTTCTTTTAAGCCAGAGATGATTACCAGCTCATTCTGAGGTCCACTTACTACCTTGAGTAAAGAGAGCAATATTATTTATCAACCATGCAGTAGAGCCCAAAACCTTCACAAAATCCCAAAACTCATTCTCAAAGAAAGTTTTAATTTGTATGTGATAGTAGGTCATAGCCTAAGTAAAAATGATAGTTTCTGAGCTAGGCTTTGTGCTCTCTCAAGCTATTTTAAACATATATTTATAGATTTATTTTATTCAAAGATAATATACATGCATTAAAAAACACAGAGTGCATGAATTTTAAGTGTACAGATTGAAATACATATATGCTAGTCATTTTTATATCTAATTTTTAGAAATTCTCATTCTTCGATCTCTCAAATCTATCCATTTTTTTATCATCCTGACTGCACCCATTCATTCACTCATTCATTCAATGTATGTTTAATGTGAACAACACATATGATGTTTACATTGTAGAAGAGCAATAAACAACAAACAAGGAAATTTCAGAAAGTCGTAAGTCAATGAAGAAAATAAAGTGAGAGAAGGTGAAATAGTGAATGGGTAGGAGGTAGGTGTGGTGAGGGAGGGACCTATATAACAGAACCCAGATAACAGAAGGGGGTGCCATACACAAAAGTTTTAAGAAAAAGGTTTTAGGCAGTGCTAATGCCCTGAGGTGGGAATGCATGGACTTGCTCAAGGAACATAAAAACCAGAGAAAACTGGAACACAGGAAGAGACAGGGACAGTGATTTGTGATGAGGTGATGGGGAGGCCAATGCAGGGCTCAATTAACTAGGCTGTTGTAGGGGAGTTTGGATTTCTATTTGAAACACAGAAGAAAGATTGTTAGGTGTAATGCAGGGCAGTGACATGATTTGATTTATAGTTTTGAAATTTCACTTTGTGTGTCACGTGCAAAACTAGAGGTGGGGTGGCTGGACAAATGTGCAGTCAATGGAGACAGAGAGAAGTAGGTGCATTTTGGATGTCATTTGGACTTGGAAGCAATAAGCCTTGTTGAGGGATGGGATATGGGGATAGTGGTAGGTGGTGCTGAGGAAAAGGCAGGAATTAAGGAAGACACCCAAGTTTTTACTTTACCAGCAGGGAGGGTGGTAATGCCATTTATTGAACCTGAGAATACTGGGAAAGGGATGAATTTAGGATTGGGGACCATCATCTCCTGACTAGACTGTTACTAGACTGTTAGAACAGTTTCCTTACTGGTGTCTACCTTTGGGCATGTTCCCAACAATTCATTCCAGAAAATTTTCATTTATAAAAACTGATCCAAAAGAAGAGGATATTTTTAACAGATCAAAAGTCAAGGAAAACTGAAATGACTTTCAAAGTCCTATCTTAAAAATAGATTTCAGGGCTCACAAATGCTTGGAAGAAATTCTGTTAATTTATCATGGTGAAGATATATTTTACATTTAATAATATAGAGATAACGAGATGTAGAACTTTTATTTTATGAAATTTTCAATTCTCTCATTAAATGTCTGACAAAGTTAACATCAACACAAGGAACATAGACCACCTCATCTATGATTATAAATTTAAATATCCTAAAAAGAATAGCAACACTTTGAGTCAGAGAGCATGGGTGGCAGTAGGAATCCGATTCTGATCAAGTGTTTATTCTGTGTTGGGTGCTTTTTAAACATTTTCATATGTTAGCTCTTTGAGGGAGGTGTTATATCTTCATTTTTTTCAGAAGAGGAAACTAAGGCACACAGAAGTTAAATAATTTGCTCTATTTTACATACCCAGTCTGATAAATGTATTTTTCAAATCTATAGAGAAAGCACTGTGTTTATAAAATAATTTTTGGTGATTGTGATAAAATATTTTTTAACTATTTGGAAGAATTGATTTACATATTTTACCATATCACAGATCATACTGATGTTCAAATTAAGAGTTAAATGTATACAGCAAAACCATGACGATAAAACTACAAGTATATTTTTAGATAATATTAAGATAGGAAAACAATACCATGAAAGAAAGTTTTGAACATAAAACAGGCATTACAACCAAATAAAAAATAATATGACAAACTGGAGAAAATATTTGACAAAGAAACAGATTGATGTTTTTAGTATAAACAAAGATCTTACAAATCAATATAATGGAAAAATAATTGGCAAAAGCACAAAAATACAGATGCCCGGATGTTAGTCGCTGTGATGTTAACCTTAATGAAAAATGAAAAATAACTGGTCCTTGAATAACATGTTTTTGTTATAAAGTTGATGAGAAGTTGAAGGAATTTAACTCTAGTTTATATCAATTATATAAAACTGATTTCATTATACATCATTTCACTTAAAGTCACAGAACATATTAACTACGTTAAGTGAGGACTTACTGTATTCAATTAGAGAAAATTAATCAATTAATCAAGTAAATTAAGTTCATAGGTAGGAATAGTAGGCAACCCTTAAAACAGTATTGATATTGTAGAAAAGCACTCTTTACCAAGGGAAATAGGATATGTTAAGGGGAAAAATAGGTTTCAAAATGGAATATAGTGTGTTATTGATCGTAGTCTAGTCACAAATGTGTGATCTGTGTTCGTACATACAGACATACACTCACAAGATACAAACGATACTATTTCTCAGCTGTAAGGATTTGGATAAATTGCTTTTTTAAAAATATATTGTAAATACTTTCCAATATTGTATATTGTAATATATTATGTCTACGGTAAGGGGGGAATTTATAAAGTTATATAAAAAATGAATTGTTATTTTAAGCTTTAATCAATTGTTGTTTTCCACATTTAGTGAATCTTCATAGAATCTTTTTCTTTTTGATATAGTTACCAAAAAAAATTCCCTGACAAAATTTATGATAAATTTGTTCAGTAGCTAACAAATCCTCTGCCAATAAAGCGTAATACCCATGTGGGCACCCTCAGACCACATTATAAATATAACATTCTATATTATATTCCATAAGAAATAAAACTCTACTTATGAATGGACTTTCTTGAGTCATACAGCTAAGGGTTGGGGTGCAATAAGACATTTCTTGATACTTAATTTTAAAAGCCTGGTTTTTATTCTTTCTGCCTCTTTTATAGTCTTCACTCTAACAATGATAGGCAACAAATAATGATATCCCTTGCTCTGTTTGTAGCTAAAACTATTGTTTGACTCATCAAGAAATTTTAATGAGAAACTTTCCATGACTAGCACTCAAATTACAGTTTAGTAATTGTGTAATTAAAATATATCATATTATCCTATGTGTCTAGAAAAAATAAAAATTAGTATGTACTCAAAATCCAATGTTTAAGGATTAGAGAATTTTTTAATCTATAGCTTTATCATCTTAGATTGGCATGCCTAAATAAAGCATTTGAGTTTCAATATGCTTTCATTTACATTATATCTTTTTTTTAATTGTGGTAAAATTCACATAACATAAAATTAACCATTTTTTTAAAGTGAAGAATTTAGTGGCATTTAGTACGTTCACAGTTCTACAACCACCATCTCCATCTAGTTCCAAAACATTTCAGCACCCCAGAATAAAACTTGATGCCCTAAGCAGTTGAAATTGTTCATTTTTGTCCAACGTAAATGATCATAAAAATGAAAGCTGCTAATTCTAAATGGTGGAATTATTGGTTAGTGTTAGGTTGAAACAAACATCTACAAAAGCAGTTCTCAAATTTTAATGTTTATCAGCGCCACCGGTAGGACTTGTTAAACACACATTGCTGGGCCCTACCCCAGAGGTGTTGACTCAGGGGGGACCTCAGAATTTGCATTTCTAACAAGTTTCCAGGGGATGCTGATGTCGCTTGTCAAGGGAAACATACTTTGGTAACCACTGATCTATGAATTGACAGCTGAATTGACAAGATTTTACTCTGTATTTAAGGCCCTGTCCTCTCTGTGGAAAGAGTAAATGCCCATTTGGAGCCAGCTGGTGATGATAAAACCCACCAGCAAGGATTACCCAAAAGGTTGTTTGAACTACATCTCAGAGTCCCAGTTCAGGGAAAGTGCAAATGTTAACCTGATTTTGGATTAAAGCCATTTCAAAAACCTTAATCATTGGGTTTAGCTATAGATTTAGAGGGATGTATATAAAAAAAGGGCACTTGATTCACAGTGAGGTAAAGTCAATGAGCAAAAAAAAGAAAAAAAACAAACATTCAGAGCATTTCATTTCTTTAAATAACAAGTGCACTAAGGGGTAAAACCTTGAGTGAAAATCAAATTAATTTTTGCTAGAGCATTTATCCTAGTTTTATAGACAATAGATCTTTCATTCTCTATCATTTCAGAGTCCTTAACATCGTGCAAATGGTCCTGCTATACAAACAATACAGTACTTTAACAATGAGTTTCATGTATCTGGGACTTTTTGAAAGCAAGGTGTGCTGAGGACAAAAAACGCAACAACAACAAAAATGCTGGGTACTGCCTAACAGAAGAGCTTAATGACTTTGGACCCCAGCTCCACCTGGCAAGCATTTAGAAAAATTCTATTGCTTGGAAGGAACAGGAAAAGTTCTCAACTAAGATTTTTAACTGTGCTTTCAGTTTCTCTAATTTTTATGAGCCACAGAAATTAAACTCATTTTTTTTTTTTAAAGAAAGGCCTACATATTTGACATGACTGCATTTAAAGTAGTTTAACTTGTAGCACGCAGGTTTTATAAATTGTTAAGAATAGATCAAGAAGGGAACAATTAGCATACTTTCAAATCCTTCTTTTATAAACGTATTCTGCTTGCCCTTTTAGTGACGGAAGCTTTTTCGTTAATATTCTTTGACCTTAATGTATTCTTCTATTAGAAGTCTGAAAAATTTGATTGGGTTTCAGCTAGAATCTATAACCTCTGGTTAATTGTGGTGTATTACATAGTCTATAGATAAAATATGTTTGGACAGAGATAGATAAGTCTGTTCATGTTAATTCATCATTGACATTCACTGTTTAATTCAATTTTCAGAAGTCATGATATCTCTGGCATTTCAGTAAGTCCATTTTAATTAATATCTCTACACCTCTTTAAATACTATTTTCCATTTTATATGCCTGCTTTAAATTGAGGCAGTTTAAGGTCTGTCAGAAGAGCCCCTCTTCTGGGATTTCCAAAAGTCAACTTTGTCTTTGATTGATTAAAAAAAAAAGAAAAAAAAAATCCACAGTGTCAATCACTCTTCTTTACCATAGAGTATTCTTATGGATATTAGAAAACTATACTTTGTCTCTTGTGATCAGCTTTCAAACTAGTCTCATCAGAGAATTTTAATTCTTATCTGATATAAGCCCCGTGTAAAAATGTGTTAAGTGACATACAATGATATTAGGTATCCTTAAGCCTGGAATGTATACAGTCCTGGGAGATAAAATGGTGGCAATGGTGGAGGTGGTGGTGTTGGGAAGAGGGAAGGAGGGTAAGAGAGATACACAGAACCATGAAAGTAAACAGCTATTACACTTCCAGAACAAGCATAGTCTCAAAGCAAGGGCGGGTCAGGCGAGTTAACATTAAGAGGTTTAGATGAATTTTTGTTTCAATTGGCTCTCCATCAATGTCTAAAAGCTTTCCAACAAAGAAGAATCCCTCCACCTTACTCAGGGACAAAGCAAACTTGCTCAGAGGCATTCTAGTTTAGGGATGAACAACCTGGGTGAGTCTGGCTTTGTCACGTTCTAGTCATGTAAGTGGGGTGGTTATTCAACTTCTCCATTTCCTCATCTGTACAAGGGGTCAGAGAAGCTTATTGCTTAGTGTAGAGATTAGTCTTATGAGTACAAAGGAAGTGCTCAATAAATGTTAGTTTTTAACACTGCTTTTGACAAGACACCCTCCTTGACCTAACTCTAGTCATGCTCCTCTAAGCCCTCTGGGCCTTGTCTGTGGTGTCTTCTTATCAAGTCTGTCTCACCTAGTTGTAGCAAGGATTTTGCTAAGTCGGTTTAGAGAGAACTCCTCACACCTTAATAGCTCATCATCTTGAAGATCTGTTCAAATTCCTCATCCTCTACCCTTGGAATCTGATCATCCTGGCCTGCCTTCAGCAAGAATAATTTCACATCAGTTTAGCCACCATTCTTCCTTCCCCCTGATGTTTCCTCCTAGTAATTTTCCATCCACTGGCCCTGATCCTGATCCTTGGATATAAATCCTCACTTGTCCTTGCTATATTCAGAATTAAGCCCAGTTGTACACTGAGGCCTCCTTTCCCGTACTGTAATAGTTTCTTAATAAAATTTGCTTCTATCACTCTACTGTCTATTGGCTCTGATTTCTTTAACATTGCTGCTATTATCATTATTGTTTTAACATCTGTAATTTATATACATTTTCATGTTGTGCATTACAACTCTGGGAAATGAATTAAAAACCAAGTCAGTTTTCTCTATTGCCTCTTGTTTGGTATGTTTAGGTTAGTTTTAGTCTCATTAAAAGTTTTGTTTTTCTCCTAGAATATAAGATATAAAATGCAAGACCCACCTTTAAAACAAATCAAAGATTAAGATAAAAATTCAATCCTATAAAAAATGCTTTTAAGAACAAATTTGGGTGAGGAACCCTGTTTTCTAAAAATGAATCAGACACAGGCTTTATGTTTAATGGATACAAGATACAGTTGGTTAAATATTTTATTTCTAAAAGTCTTCATTTATTTGCTGTTCTAATTACAAAATTCGTTTAAAGCACTGAGCTCTTACCGATGTTGTTTGCTAAAAACTGCTATTTTTTTTTTCATTTCCTCAAAGACATATTAAAGGTTTCTTGCAAAGCACCATACTAAAAGGATAGTACAAGGAGCAGAGAGTCAATAGTGCTTTCATATTGGTTAGCAGGCACCCAGCTGAGACCCAAAGTGCCGTTTGTGGAGTAACAGCATTGCATCCCCTAAGACGCAGGTGGGAATGCAGAATCTCAGGCCCACCCTAACCTACTCAATCAGGATCTGCATTTTAATAAGAACCCCAGTTGACTCATACCCACATGAATGTTTGAAAAAGTCTATCTACAGGAATCTCTTTTTTTAACTTTAGTCCATCTCTGGTGTTCCAGTCATACTCCATTCTCTCCCCCTTAATGACTTAGCGAGGAGAACACAACTAAGCCCAAAGGCAAAAAATGGTGACAGAAGTTCACTTGATCCAGCTCAAATGTCCTTAGAGCTGGCTCTGACCACTCTTGATGCCCAGTGGTTGCCCCTTGCTCACCTATCATGAAACCTGATGTTGCTCAAAAGATGCTTATCAAATGTGGGTTGTTTTGGTAGATTTATGTATCAGGGTGTTTGTGCTGGGAGACAAAAGGTAAGGACAAGTGTCCTTTCTCCAAATAAATGTTCCAGTTTCCTGACTGGAAAGGGGTGGGGAATTATAAACTTCAGAATCACAACAGAACTGAAAACAAGAAGTTCATGAAATCAACCGTATTAGTTAGGAATACCATAATAAAATACCGCATTTGGTGGCTTAAACAACAGAAATGTGTTTTCTCACAGTTCTGGAGTCAGGGAGTCCAAATAAAGGCATAAGCAGATTTGGTTTCTCCTGAGGCCTCTCTCCTTGGTTTACAGATGGTTGCCTTCTTGCTGTGTCCTCACAGCAAGAAGTGGCCTTTTCTCTGTGCACACACATGCCTGATGTCTCTTCCTCTTCTTATAAGGACACAGTCCTATTGGATTAGGGCCTCACCCTTCTGACCTCATTTAAACTTAATTACCTCTTTAAAGGCCCAATCTCAAAATACAGTCACATTGGGGGTAGGGCTTCAACATAAAAATTTCTAGGGAACACAGTTCAATGTATATCATTAGGTATGTAAGTAATAAAACATGAGCCATGCTTCCACGCTTAATCTAAAAATAATCAAGTATAACAAAAAACAAGGCAATTTATAAGCATCATCTGGTAGAAAGACATATCACTACTATGGTGACCTATTCCACCATTCCCCAAAATAATTCTGATAACTATTTCTTTCACCTCCCCACGCCCCTGGAGGACTCTTCAGACCGGGTACCATGCCAGAAGCCATGTTATAAAAATACCTGAACTTCTCTACAATTCCCGGTGCAGAGTCTTGAATGAATATACTCAATAATCACATATTGAATCATGTCGTATTTAAGTCTCAACTATTTTTTACTGGTAGTTATGGCTGTTCACTCCAAAACCAAAGGGACATTTTCAATACAGGATAGTCTGGTGCAAACTAATTTCCAATTTTTTTGTTTTTTTTATTATGATGGGGGTTAAGGGAGATGAAATCTTACAGTTTCATAATTGGTAGTGGTCTGAGTGGTCACCTCGCACATCTCTATTTTATAGTCGAGTACTAGAACATCCAGAAATGTTTAATAACTAGTCCATGGCCACTTAACTCGGAAAAACTAGAACCCAGAATCCCTTGACTTCATGTGTTATTTGTCTCTTGGACCTCATTAATTATGCTATACGAATGCCAGTATGAGCAACTGTATATTAATATACCACTAATTTGAAAACTGTATAGTCTCAGGTAAGAGAGTTATAAGCTTGGTCACACTGGCCACGAATGCACAACTGAGTTATTTTTTCCCTATGCAATCTTGCAGGCATGAATATAAGTACTCTTGAAAATAGGAAAAAATAGAAAATACAAAATATTCATGATGTCTTCAATAAAGAATGGCTCTGCTCTCACGTTGCTTTCCTATTTTTCCTTAACTCTTGGAATTCCATAGAGCCTTCTTATGGATATGAGCTGGAGTATATTCTTGTTGGAATTTCTCTCTTGCTTGGGTCATTATGATATTATTCTATAAGAAAGCAAAGAGTCAAACTGCCACACACCCTCCTAAGAGGGTCCCTAAAGCAGGTTACATTCAGAACAGTGCTGTACATGATCTGATAATTGTTTTAATCCTTACTAATTAATAATAACCCAACTCATTTAGTATAAGCCCTGGGAGAATTCTCTATCGCTTCTACTCAAAGCTAAGTAGATCCTACATCATCCCCCTTTGAGTTCTAAACTGTTTTTATATTTGATAGCTCTGGCATTAGTCCTCTACAATCGCAAAGAAAGCAGATCATTTTTTGTTCTTAAAATTTTGGCACAATTTTACAAACTAAATAACACTTCTGGTAAGTAAAAATACTTTAATCTATTAAAAGATATTTATAGGCCTGCAAATTTAATAAAAATATCATCGTTATATAACATACCAAAAGCTCATCCTCTACCCTTTCACAGGCTCCTAAATTAAGACATACCCGCTGATGCTGGGAATCTATAGTTCAAAGATTCCACAGTGTTTTTATATGAAGTTCCCAGCTTTTAAAGCTCCAACTTTTAAGTTAATACCGCAGTCCTGGATTTTGAAATTAAAATTTGTGAACCCGAACACAAAGATGTGGAGGGGTCCAGAGTAGCATTGCATTTACAGACTATGGTATACATCTAAGGGAATCTTAAATTGTCCTGAATCTAACTTACATCAAAATGAATTTTACAGAAAATGTGCAAAGGATACCCTCTGAATTTGAAAATTTAATATTCTAAGCTTTCCCTATTTGTGAATGGTCACTACGGCCTATGACACATTGGGATTTATCACTGTGACTATCAGACTTTGCAAGGTCAATAAGGGAGTGAGGCAGTTAGCAAGGCTGGCCTAGCCACGGGCCCAGTATCTGCTTTTAAATGCAAATTTGCTTTTCTCTACTTACTATGTTGATGAAAAATATGCTACTATCACTAAACAACTTTGTTTCTTTGTGAAAAAAAATATACCTGGAAAGAAAACCAAGGGCTAGAACTGGTAAAGTGATCCAGAAAAATGATTCTTGAGACACAGCTTTTGTGATATCAAGGGCATGTCAACTCCATAGGTCATATTGTCTTTCCAAAAGTCAGATAATAGAACCGATATAATAAAATGTCTTTGACCCAGTTTAACTGATGTGATTCATCAATGAGGCTTGTTTAGTCACTCAGGTTTGCATGCATTCATTCAGCAAGCAGTTATTAAATCTGAGGAACTTAGCTGAGTGCTGGAGTGGACTGAAATCCAGTGTTGAATGAGACATGGTTCCTCTTCTCAAGGAGTTTTTACAAAATGGCAGGAAAGATAAAATGTGAAAATCATAAAGAGGTATTTACGAACTGTCAAATTTATGTAGAGAGGAAGCACCAAGCTTCATTTTAAAGGAGCTGGAAAGAATTCATGGAGATAGTGTGCACATTTGAATTTAAAGAGAGTGAACAATAAAAGAGGAAAGAACAAAAAAAAAATGAACAGTATTTGGACACTCGGAGTTTGTAAGGAGCAGGGGCCACCTCAAATTTAGGAAACAGTGGAAGCAATGAGCTTCTTCAGAAACATATTAGCATGGGGACTCAGAGGAGACGGACTTAGCTGAACTTAGGTTTTGGGAATGTAACAATTTAGCTGAGACTTGAGGAAAAAAGAACAAGTACTCAGGTCAAAAAAGGCAAAAACTTGATATCCTAAAAATAGGTAATATGATCAAAGGAAGGGAAACATAAACCAGCTTGGTACACTGGGAACTAGAAACCATTTGGTATTAATGGAGTGAAATGTGTGTATAGCATCATGCCAAGAGATTGTAGTACTTCCCAACTCCATCTTGTCTTGAACAGTTCTGAGAAGGGCTACTCTAAGCGTGAGCCAAAGTGTACATTTATGGGTCAGTAAATTGGAAATTTGGCAATGGAATCTGTCCTTGTTATACATTCCTAGCTCCCATGACGGCACGGCAGCACTGGCTCCAGGATATTCACAGAGAGTCTTACTTCTGGCATGTGAGAGATATCTGAAAGGATCTAGATTACAGGTGCTGGAGTATGCATCTAAATATGCACCTGGAACAGCAGCACTGAGAGCTCTAGAAGCATTTTGCTCACAGAAAGTGAGTAAAAGCCCCAAAGATCACACTGAGAACATAGCCATATCTTGGGTAAGAGTACTCAGTAGGAGCAATGGGAGGGTGAGTTCTTCTGAGTATAAGTAGGAAAAGGCTACTGATTTCTTGGGATCATGGTGGGCTAAAGAGATGCTTGAAATAGGCAACAAGGGGTGCTATGACTAGATTAATCCTGCTGCCATTCAAGGAAACAATTCTTCCACTGAAACATGAAAATCCAGGAAGATCTATGGTATGAGGTCAGAACTATGGTTACTTTTTGACGGAGCAGTAACTGAGGAAGCTTTTGCTGGGGTACTGGAAATGATCTATCTCAATATGGGTGGTGATTCTGTGTGTGTGCGTGTGTGTGTGTGTGTGTGTGTGTGTGTGTGTGTGTGTCTACAAGTACATTAAGACATATAACTAAGATGTACTCACTCTATGAAAGTTATACCTAAATAAAAAGCAAAATTTAAGAAAGAAAAAAATAAATATGAAGTATTCACAAGTCCTGATTCTGACTTCTATTGTGGACATGATTTGTGAATTCACCACATATTTACAGAATTCATACGTGGCACAAGGGACCATAGCATTGCTTTTACTTCACATTTTGGATATCATCTAATTTTGCCACTTGATTATAATCCTTTTTTATATGATCTTTCCTTGGTTTAAAAAACATGAAGTAAAAAAGTTGCTTAAAATGATTATTAATAAACTAATTCCAGAAGTCTTCTTCCTGCAGTCGATTTATAAATGCAGAGGGAAACCAATATTGTTTTTCTCTGCTAGAGTGCTTAAATTCATTTCTCTAAGGTCCTTATATTTGTGCCCCGGAAACATTTAAATGCAGGTGTGAGGATGCATGAGCTTCTTAGCAATGACTCAGAGCGCTGACGGACCCCTTTTTTATGATTTTTCCAGACAGAGAGGAATGGTTCAGCATGTTAAGTAGCTACAAATGGTATAATTCAGCGATAAGTGGCTGCTCTACATGATTGCCTAGTCCCAGTAAATTTCTCTACCTTAAATGTCATGTTAATACACTGGAATTTTGTTTCTCTATCTCTCAACTTAGTTAATATAAAGAAAGATCCAAAATTCAAAATGCAAAATTAAAAACTCCCCTTCAAAGCATTTTGAGGTTACTACTAGGGATACAGTAGGAAGTGAGGGAAAATTACATTATGATATTCCAGCAAGCTCAAGAATGGAAAGGATGCTCTTTGTTCAAAGGAAGCACAAAGATTATTAAAGTTCTCTCAACAGTTTGTTAGTTTAGTATGTGAGGTGTACTAGACATCATATGTTTATACAATGGAAATTCTCCTGGCCTGGGTATGTTAGGTCCCGTCTCCTAGAAGCAGAACCTAAATTGGTGACTCTTAAAGCCAGTGATTTATTGAGGGAGGCTTCTGGGGGGAATATATATGGGAGTAAGAGAAGCAAGATGGGGAAGGGGAAACAGCTGAGCAAGGATGTGGTTTCGGCTGAAGACTAGCCTCAGCCGAATCCCAAATAGAGTTCTGCAGTACCACAGTATTCCCGACTTGAGGTAAAGTGTGTCAAAGGTAACTCTGATACCACTCTATGAGGCAATCATTGGCTACAGGTCACTCCTAGGTATAGCATATTATTACCTCCTAGGCATCCAGGCAAGGCAGCACCTACCATCTGAGGACAAGTCTCAGAAAAAAGGAAGTAACTCTGAGTTGTTTGTAGCCAACACACACAGCATCTGGGGTAAAGGGATGGAGCAAGGCACCAACTGAATCTACACTGGGCTTGCCACACAATGCAATGTCTGCCAAACCTTTTCAGCTCGGCTTCTGGCAGTGGTGTGCTGGAATATGTTTAACAATATGCTCTGGGGTTAGGAGTAGGGGAGAGGATCCCAACCCTCAGAGAGTTACAGTCCTCCACAGAAGAGCCTGAATAACTTTTTACAAATACAGGTTGTTCATATTATTTCTTTGCTTAAAACTCATAAATTGTTCCCACCCTTGGTGGGGTAAAGCCCCAATTCCTTCATATAACATTTAAAATTCCCCTTGATCATGACCTACTCCCTGCTTAGACTAATTTCTCACCGCTTTTCCACAGACATCCCAGGTCTGGCCATACAGAAAATGTTTGCAGTTCCTTGTGACATCTTAATTTTGACCTCTCTGCCTTTGCACATATTGTTCCCTTTGCCTGAAATGCTACCTACAGCCATGTGTCAAACTAATCCTTGAAGTCTTACCTTGAAGATCTCCTCTTTGAAGTTGTCTGTAACTCATTTCAAAAGAGTTCTATCATTTGTTTTTTTATAATTTATGCTCACTAAACTATGAGCTCCTTAAGAGCATAAATGGATTAAAATCTCTCAATACCTATCATAGTGCCTGGAACATAGTAGGTCCCCCATTAGTCACTGTTAAATGGCATTAAGTTGATACTACCTACTATTTATCTCATATTGCTTCCCCTGAAAAAATGTCATGCATTCAGAGAACATGCCATATTTTTCACACACATTCAGAGTGGGCACTTAGCAGAATAGTAAGACGATCCTGTGTTAATGTCGAACACTGGAAAGAAAATCCTAGAGAGGGGACAGGATAGCAAGAGGTTAATTCTGTAAACATCAGACAGAACTGAGAAATCCTTTTAAAATAGTTTGAGAATGTTGTAGTCATCATATCATCAGCAGGCCCAAATTACTCTCTGAATTTAGGACAGTAATATACTATTGCTTCAGAAATATAATTTTGAAGCAGGGTGTATTAACCATGCCTTTTTATTTTCTGTTTTTCTGATGCTTGGACATATGGGGCCTTGTTGAGGTTGGAGGGACTTCCCCTCCCAGGGCTAGCTAATTCCTTAAATAGTAAACAACTCAAGCTAGAGGTTCATATATAAACCAACCAATCCAGAACTCAGCACATCTCTCCACTTCTTCTGTTGGACTCTAATGCTCCCCTCTACTGATCACCCAGGACCAATCCCTATAGCCCAGAGGCCGCTGAAATTATTGAAACCAGCCAATCCTAAGCCCGTTTACCCTGTCTTGTCCATTCTTTCCAGTAGAAACCACACTAAATGCTCTTGGTGATGCTCCCCCTTGCTCCCTCTATCTCCTGACTCTGGTGCTTCCTGTGATGGCTCCCAATGTGTGGTGGGTCCCTCTTCTTGGGAACTGAGTAGCCAGCTATTTTTTCAATGACTGTCATCTCCAGCTCTTTTGGCTTTGATGTATTTAAATAATAATAAAATACATATTTTAAAACAGAGGTGAAATGTCTTCTATGGGCCAGGGTATAAGGTTTATTAAATAATTTGGAGAAAAATAGACATGTAAGGGTTCTTGTCCCCCATCAAGAAGATAAAAGCATGACATAAGAGTTAGACTGTTTACAAAATAGCTGCCATAATTCTGCTCTCTGTAACGATGCCCTTGCAAGGCTCCTGCTTCTGGATTTAACCAAAGGAAAAACAGTAAGCATGATGCCAGCAGAGGTTATAAAAGGTTTGCCCACTAGGGCTTACCTTCTTTTGCTGCTGGGAACCCTTCTGCTACCACTTGAACAAGTTCTGGTCAACCTGCTGGAGGATAAAAGATTTCTTAGAGAGAGGCCTCAGCTATTCTAACTGAGGCCCCAGACATGTGAGCGAGGCCATCCTTGGCTGTTAAGCTGCTACTGAGCCACCCCAGACCAGATCTGCCTAGTCAACCTACAAAATAGTGAGACATAATAAACATTTATTGTTCCATTCTGTTTCATGCAGCTGAGGAGGCTGCCTTCCAGAGAGTTACTAAAGTCTATTGTCATATTATCGCTTGGCGAGTTTTTATATAATTCTAGAGAACACAAGATACAGGCCAGCTGGATTCCTCTGCAGTTGCTCAATTATTTGTTATGGGAAAAAATGAAGAGATCATAATTTGAACTTTCTCATAATTTTGTAGGGAAAAATTCATTGTACTTTAAATTTAATTTCATACCATATCCTTAGAATAAAATCATGAACATATTAAAGGTATCACTATTCATTATCCATACACTCCTGTACATATGATTAACAATAAATGATTAATAATATATTGAATATTGAGAAATCAAGGTGTATTAGTCAGGTATTGTCATATTAATGCCATGTAACAATACTTCAGCAACACATAATGGTTTAAAATAATAGATAGCTATTTAATTTACACTTCTGTGAATTGTTTGTATGGTTCTAAGCTTGCTCACATGCATGCAGGGAGATGTGCTCCTGGCTGACCTAGGATGGCCTTGGCTGAGACAATTGTTTTTACTCAGTTCTGTTCCATGTGTCTCCTCTTCTGGAAGGTTAGCCCGGGCATATCCTTTTCATGGCAGTGTCAAAAGGCAACTCTAAGAACAAGCTCAATTGCACTGTGAATTTATGTCTCTGTGAATGTTCCATTTGCTAACATCTCATCTGCCAATATGAGTTACATTGCTGAGCCAAAAGTCAGAGTAGGAGGCAATAATAAAGTTCTACCTGTCTAAGGGTGTGGTTACAGGAGGGTAGTGGTGGTAAAGAATTGGTGCCAATAATGTAATCAATCTTCTAACAAAGAAAATACCAGCAAATACACCCAAAGGAATATAAGTGTTCTGAAAACAAACTAGAATCATATCCTATCATTTGTTATAATGTTTGTGAACCCAGATGTATATTTATTAAATTATTTCCATTGAACTAATATTTATTCCTATTATGATATGATTGTGATAATTTCCTCAGAACTGTATATGAATACCCATCTTATTATTGATCTACTTATTTGTGATTACATAGGATAGGCTTAAAGAAGAGTTTAAATCATTACTTCAAGTTATATTGGAAAATGATAAAAAGCGTGATTTGTTTCTCAGAATTCAGGTAATGGCTGATTTCTTTTTTGATAATTCTGGGTGGTAATGGACAAAGAAAAAAAGAGAATTGACTTAAAAAAAAAAACCCAGAAAAATAACTGGGAACAATGAAGGGCAATTTCCCCTAAGAATTTAATCTAATGTCTATATTCTGCAGAGTCCTTTAAATAGTATTAGATGAAACGATCTTTGCATAGAACTTTCCGTATGTACTATATTTCCTTCTCTTACCAATAACCTCCAATTGTGGCTCTTGTGATCAGTCGACGTTTCCTTTGTATTCCATTTCTTATTTAAGAGACATTATTCTTTTATTAATTAATTTTAGGGGTCAACAGGTTTGTTCTTTTCACTCACTGTTCTTCAGCAGATGAAGAACTGCTAGATCTGATCATTTATAACTTCACACACTGAAACATATCACTTTAATTCCCACTGAAAGAAAGATTTATTATATATAAGTGGCTATCTTATACTATCCAAAGAAAGTTGGTTCATTTAAGAAAATTATTAATGGCAGATATAATATGTGCCAAGCACTGGAATGATGTCTGGAAAACAGGAAAACACATGCACGCGCACACACACACACACACACACACACACACGCACACGCAGTTTGCATTGTCCTTGCCCTACCTAATCTATTAATCAGCGAAGACAAAGAAATGAGTATACCAAAAATAAATTGCAAAAGCTTACAAAGGTTAAAATTATGAGTTAATTGTTAGTAAGTTTTATTAGAATACAGAGATGAAAGAGATCCCTATGGGCTGAAGGGGTTAGGTTTATTAGTTACTGGAGCAATTTTTTAAGACATGTTCACAAAGGCAGAGGTCCCAGAGCCCACATTGCATGGACCCAGTTATAATGAGAATCAGGTATACATAAAAGCACAAATGGTTTTCACAGGACAACCCCAAACAGTAAGCAGTAATGAGCTCCTTGGCATTTTAACTTTGAAAACAAAATCAAATGGAAGATAGTGAAGAGAAAAAAGCTAAAAGTAATTGATAATATATGGATTAGTTAAGAGAAGAGAATTAGCATGGTTTATTGTCCATGCATTTACTTTTAGCCTTTTAGATTTATTCTTAAAAAATTTAAATGCCAGTTTTTATCAGATCCCTTTGATTCTAAGGCTTATAAACTAAACTAGGCCACCATATCGTGAGGGAATTTTTAATGCTTTTTTTCCTTTGCCAGGTTAAGATTGTTAGACGGTCTCAAAGAATATGTGAAGCTATCTTATGATTCAACATGATTGTTTTCAAGACTCTGAAAAATATTTATCTTTGATACATCTACAAATAATACATGATTCGATTGTTTTTGTAATTTCTTAACAGTATTTATTATTGACTTTCCTTCTTTCGCCCCCAGCTCCTCGTTAGAGTTCTCCATTTCCTTTCCATGACTTGGCTCTACAGAATTAAAGTCAGTTCTTCAGTATTACTTCCTACAGTGCACTCTGTTTGTTCTTCATCTTAACTATAAATCTCATTCACCATCACATAGATTTTAAAATCTCAGAAATTTAAGTAACATATGGATTATTATGTAGTTATTCATTGGTAGCTACAACTTAAAAAAATTAAAACAAAAACAGCAGAAAATACATCCCTACATTTAACTTTAGCTATGCAAAATGAAAAAAAAATCAAATGAATGCTTAAATATACTATTAGGAGAGATGAGTAATGAATTATTTTCTGATTCTTCATAGATACATATTTCCCCCAATATTTCTAAAATCAACTTTCATGATTTAAGCATATATACACATAGGTGTGTGTGTGTGTATATATATATGTATATATATATACATATATACACACATATATATCTAAATATATATATTTTAGATATATATATCTAAAAATCAACTTTCATGATTTAAGCATATATACACATAGGTGTGTATATATATATATATATATATATATATATATATACCTATATGTATATATATATACACCTATATATACTTATAAGTATATATACATATATATACCTATGTGTATATATGCTTAAATAAGTATAACTTATAAGTATATATATATATATACCTATGTGTATATATGCTTAAATCATGAAAGTTGACTTTAGATATATATATCTAAAATATATATATATATTTTAGATATAGATATAAGTATATATATATATACTTATATTAAAAATTGGAAAATAAATTTAAATTATTGTCTGGAAATATTATCTGGAAGCATGTCACTGTTAAGTGTCATCTCCAAATCTTTTGCTAAAACTGAAAAGAAAGAGTCTTAGACTATATTTAGAGTTAGTAATGTCTAGTCCTAGAGAGTCCTTTTATTCTCCTTGGTTTTTCATTTATTGCTTTATACTTTGTTCATCCCAGACTGGGAGGATTTCGTCAATAACAAAGATGGGCTCTTCAGAATGCCTGGCACAGCATAGCACAGTCTCTGAACTCTTAAATAGCATTCTTTTATTAAGATATGAAATCAAGTTAAGTGCTTCAAGAAGACAGGCTAAATTACTGCCTTTAATGAAAATTAGGCAGAAACGGCCCCCAATTATCAAATGTTTTTCAAATATTAATTTGATCAAGCATGAAGTATAAAATTAAAGAAGAAATTACATTTCTAAATAATTTTTTAAAAGCATACTGTACCTGGATATATGTGAGTATGTGTGATTTTAACTGGGGTATTTTTATTGTATTGTACAAATTAGTGTATTGTACTTAGGACTTAATATGCAAATGTTTGAAGACTGGGTGTTTTCAATGAGGCAGGAGGATTTCTTTCTTCCTTAATTTGATCAATCAGTTTCAAATGGTGACAGATGTGCACCTCTAAGCTTGTTGTTTGTTTAAAATAAAGGGACAGAAACAGGTAGCAAAACCACAATCTCTGGAGGTGAAGTGGATATTAATTCTTATGTGATGTTGGGCCAAAGGAAAATCAAATCAAGATGATTACAGGTTGGAATTCCACTTTGAAGTTTGATCCAGCCTTACCATGTAAACAAGTCAGATCAACATGAATCGACTCTGTTAGTGCCCTTGAGTGAGTAGAGAAACAGGCAAGACTTTTTCCACTTTTGGTGAATCAAACCTGTCTAACAAATGGATGATTAAAACCCCAGAACAGGAGATTTATCTCCAGACGAAGTGCTAAGTTGGGATCACTGTTTAATCCTGGTCTAGTTCAAAGGACAAAAAGAATGTTCTGCCCACTTTCCGTGACTTTCCCTTGCCAAATTTATATCTGAGTCAAGAAAGAAAACATGGGAGTCAGGGACTCTGTCTACCCACAGACATATTTTGTGGGCACATATACAGCCAGCCTCCTTGGCAAAAGGAGAACTCTTGTTGGGATCCTGGGTATTGTCCAGTGTCCTTGTCTGTTGCTGAATCTGGTTGGGGCTAAGTATAAGCTAAACGGTCTCCATTTTGAAATGCTTCACTTGAATGTCCAAGACAGCTATTTTCTTCTTCTCCATCTAAATATTTGAACACACACAATTTGCTGATGTTTATCAGATACATTTATAAGTTCAAAAATACAAGAAGTTGATTTCTCTGTTGCATCTGTACATCTTTAAGCAAGTCACTTGAAATGCCACTGAGCTTCCATGTCCTCATATGTCAATCCATGCGTTAGACTCGATGGCTGATTTTCAAAGGGCTTGTAGGAGGCCCCTATTTAGAGTAGTATCAGAAACAAGTATTGAAGCAACTTTCTTTAACTACTGTTTCTCCACAACTCAGATCTCCTATGGTGTCCAGCTCATGTCCGCCACCCCCCCCCCCCCCCGCCCCTCTGCCACCACCACCATCTTATTGCACTTGAACTTAACTTCCAACTACCAGCCTCAGGATCTTTTTGGCTGGAATGATTTTTCTGTGGCCAGACCGTGCTTAGTTCCTCGCAGGCTGGAAGTGTCACAGATAAATGTCCCCTGAAACAGCCCAATGACTTAAGGAATTGGTGGATAAATACTCTAGCTCCCTTGCATCGCAGATGGAAATGCCCTGAAGCTTTTTTGAACACTGTCCCCCACTTTCCAGTGGCTATATCTGGTTACCTACAGTTAACTGGCTTGATAAACATCTTTCGTTGACTACATCCCTCCCATGTCTCACTTCCCCAAACCTCTAATTTCCCCACACTTTTAATGCTATTTCCTGGGACATCCTTCAAAATAAACATCTTTCATTCAAATCCTTAACTTAAGACTTGCATCTGGTCAACTTGAATTAAGACATCTCCCACTACTAAGTGTTTAGTGGTGAAAAATTATTAAGAATCATAAATATTCATTGTTTTTTCTAATAACTCTAAAATTCTATGATTTTAGGATTCCCTAGTTTTAACCTTAGCATTTTTAACACAACTCTCTCTGGCTCTTGATTTCTTCTCTTTTGCTATATAAACTGATGCTGGAAACTTTTGAGAACTAATCTATATGCTTCAAACATGAATCAGACTTTAAAAACAAAGTCTTAGAGGAAGTTCTAAAAAGATCTACATTTATCTTATTCCTCTTTTGCCAATGAAATTATGTTCATCAACTACAGACTGCGAAATATAATGCTCACTCACCCTGGAATAACAGGCTTAAAGAGGCATGGAATTCTTGGCCTTTGTTTTGTTTTCATTTGATCATGATCTGAAAGCCAGGAAGGAAACTATGGCTCTAATCACCCATTGATACTTCTGTCTTGCTCAGAGAGAAACAACAAACAAAATTTAAAAAGCCCTTTATGCCTTTGGGAGCTTAGAGTAAAGCTTGATTAGCAGAGATTAGAGTAAAGCTTGATTAGCAGAGATCAAAGTGAAACTCAAAGTGAGAGTATGTAGAACTTGGGCTTTTTACAGAGGGGTCAGAAGGATTATTTGGCCAGAGTTTCACACTCATGAATTAGCATGTGAATAATTGTGATCTCTTCTCTGTTGATGGGAGTGTAAATTGGTACAACCACTTTGAAAAATAGATGTATATATGAACATTTGTAAAAGTACTGTTTTACGAAATGTTTAGAAATAGTCCAAATATCCAATAATTTTAAAAGGATACATAAAATTTTCACTAGGTTCATAGAATGGAATAATACATAGCATTAAAATGAACTTCAACCATACATATCAATATCACTCCCTTGATACCCCACCCTCTGCAACACAGCTTAATTTCTCTTTTATTTTCCCTTGCAAAAGTTTTTGAAAAAGCCGTCTACATTGCTGTCGCTTTTCTCATGGTGCATCATCTTCTGAATGTTCAGTTGAACAGTTGTTCCCACTACACCAAAGAGATTGCTTCCATAAAGATCACCGATGACCTCCATGTTGCCAAATCTAATGATGACATTTTTGTTCTTATCTTGCTTAGCTGCTCAGCAGCTTTCAATACAAGTGATCATGCTCCTTAACTTTAAATACTGTTTTCTGATGATTTTTAGGATTTTACACTCTCTTTTTTTCCTTCTACTTTAATGGACATTTCTTCTCAATATACTTTGTTGGTGCATCCACTTTTATGTTACTGGAGTGTCTAGGATTCTTTCCTGAGTCATTTTCCCCATACTTCCTCCAGTGTGGTCTCAGCCTGTCTATAGCCTTAAATATTTAACACATAAATCCTAATGATTCCTAAGTCTACTTCTCCAACAATGACCTTTCCCCACAATGCCAGAATCAAATATCTACTTCCTAGATATTTCTCTATGAATGTAGGACCAGCTTGGGTGTGGGGTCCTGTGCAACTGCATTCAGAAAGGTTCATGCTTGGTTTAATGTTCTACAGTCACCATCCCGAAATTCTTCATCATTATATCATTGAAAGTGTGTTTTGTAACTGAAGTGCAATGGGACAATGAAGAATTTTCATGAGCAAAGGAGATACGTGTAATACGCATGTCCATTCTTTCTTATTGCCCCAATCACACATAGCATTTGCAATGCCCACAAGAACAGAATTCCTGTGGTTCCATAATGCATGAAAGTTCAGTGAGACTCAAAGTGAGAACAAGTGTGTTATCTGGAGGCACTGACAGCCATTAGAAGGTACACTTTCCTTTAGAATCAGAACTTGCTTCAAATGTAGAAAGAAGATAACAGCATTTTAAGAAACATAAATGACCAAGAAGCCCTATCTCATGTGTGTCATTTCACCATATTAGCCAACCATTACACTGAAAATGATGAAAAAAAAAAAATAGGAAAGATAGGGCAAACAAAATACGTATGCATAGATGAGTTATTAAATATGAATTGTATAATTTTGGTGACTCTGTATGTTAGTTAAACTCTCTTATATTTGCTTTTAAAAGGGCATTGCACAACATAAAGAGAATGGTAAAATTCATGCTAATAATATAAAATTTTAATTTTTCTTTACGTAGAATGACCTTAAGTAGCAAATAAAAAATCGCACAGCGAATCAAGGGAGAGACCATAGAAGAAAGAAAAAAGGCTTTTATATTAAAAGGCCTTTAATAATAGAACTTCTTTCCCTGCTTTTTGAAGAGTAGCCCTAATTTTCATTTTTGCACTGGGTCTGCAAATATGTAACTGACCTGCATGAATGACTAATAGACATCTCAAGCTTTAAATTTTCATAAAGTATTTTTAGTTCCCCTGTTCCCTTCCTTTACAGATTTCCTTTCCTAGTCTTTCTCATCTTAGTCACAGCCCATAAATCTACCAGTAGGTCAAATTAAAAAAAATATATAGGTAGCTTTTATGACTCTTTTCTCCATCAGTACGATCTATAGCATTGCCTCCACAAATCATTCTGTCCACTTCTCTCCATCTACTATTATCTTTTTTAGTTCAAATCACTACTATCTCTTGCCTGGACTAGAATAGCTGCTTCTTGATAACAGAATTCCTTGTTATCTCTCCACAATGCATTTTTAAAATAGCCCATAAAGAGATCTTTTAAAGACATAGATATTTTCCCTTCCCTACTAAATATACTCCAATGTGTCTCATTGTTTTTTTTTGTTTTTTTTTTTTGTATGAAACTCACATTCCTACCATGGTTTCCAAACTTCTACATGACCTGATATTTATGTACCACTCCAGACTCATCTTAAGTCACTGTGTTTTTCATACCTCATATCTGCCTCAGAAGGCTTCTTGTGGTTTCTTCAGAATCCCAGGATTGTCTGCACCTTTAGGCCTTTTGTACTAATACTAATAGGACTTCTTGGCATGCTCTTTACCCTGATCTTTGCCAGGGCATCTCTTCTTTTCATACAGATCTCAGCTTAAATTGTACTCCTCAAAGAGTTCTTTCCTAACCATCATCCCCCTTCCCCCCCAAAAAAGCCATCTTGTTATTCCAACAGGCATCTTGCTTGAATTCCTTCATAATTTTTCTTGTTTATTCATGCATTTGTTTATTGCTAGTCTTTCCCCACTGAAATGTCAGCTCCCTGAGATTGGGAACCTCATCTATTTCATTTAATGTGTCTGCAGTGCCTAGAAAAGTATCTGGAACAAGGTAGGTACTTAGTAAATATGTGTTGACTAAAGGAGCAAATGAATAAATAAATTAATCAGCTTGGTAGTTCAGTTGTGTTTCCTCTATAGATGGGTGTGTGTGTGTATATATATAATATTTCATATATTATATATAATATGTTTATATAACCTTATATATAACCATATGTGTGTGTGTGTGTGTGTGTGTGTGTGTGTGTAAAATCTGTGCATATATGTGCCCACGTGTATGAAGACATAGATACATATGTGTATATACCATAGTGGACATTGGCATTACTTCCTCAGCCCTCATGCTCTGCCTCCCTCCTGTATAGCAGCCATGGATTTAAAATGGAATTTACGAACCAAAATGGCAGAAGGGTCCCCTAATTGGCTTAAAGCCAACCTTTTCTGTTGGTCATGTTTTTGGTTAAGTGATGAGCATATAATCCGGAACGCTAAGATTTTGTTCAGTGTTTGAGGAAGAGAAGCCCTTATTCTGACCCTCATTGTGACCAGGCCAGTATCTAGTTCCAGTTTCTGGCATCGAAGTGACAAACAAGAGGAGAGCCTGCTCAAACATGAAGTGGACATCACAGAAGACAGAGTGAAGAGAAGGAAACCAACTGGATGCCTAATGACTTGGATGAGCTGCTGGATCAAACCTGAATCCTGACTTCTGGGCCTTTCATTTACATAGGGCAATAAATTCATTCATTGCTCAAGTCGGTATGAGCTGAATTTTTTGTTACTTGCAAATAAAACATTAAAATTGACACTGGAATTAAATTCTAATCACTGTTAACATCTTGGGTGTATTTCCTTCCAGAAATTTTTAACACTGTTAAAAAGATAAGATAGTTGTAACTGGAAAACATATATACTTTTGCGTATTTTTTTACTTATTGTTACAGTATAAGCATGCATTTTCATGCTAATTCTTATCTTCACAACTATAATCTTGTTGATTATATAAATATCTAATGATCACATATACTATAAATTAGTTAACCATTTTCCCATTTTTTAGACACATAGGGTATTTTATCACTCTTCTCATGTTTTGATTAATTTTTTTAATACTTATTTCCCAGAAACTTAATTATTAGGTCAAAGTGTATGGAAATTGCTTTACCTCCTAAAACACAATGCCAAATTGCTTTTTAAAAATGATTTTAATGTTTTTAATATCATCAGTATACTGCCTATATTAGATTTTATCACAATTTTACTTTTTACAAAAATTTAACAACTAAATACACCAATAATTTGTTACATGTTATTTTTTAATTTGCACCTCTGATCACTGAAGGGTTACATAATATCTGATATGTATTTTACCACAAATATTTATACTTCTGGGAACATCTGTTACTTTGTAGTTGGAATTTACAGTCAGCTTGTTGTGACAGAGCTGTCAGTGTCCTAGTAATATCTTTTGGGTTCCCATCATTCCTATGTACTCAGACCAATGACTTTCATAGCAAATAATTGAAGTGCTCTGCTTTAGGGCTCTGTTGCTGGTGTACGCTCGGCCCAAGCATGAGATTAGCGGGAAATGGTTGAGTCAAATGCCCATCCTCACAAACCAGAAGCATCCATCAATCAAAGACCGATAGGAGTTGGTGTATAAATATCCCAGCTCCCTTGCACCTCATGGAGGGTAACACTAAAGCCTGTGTTCTACATTCTTGCCCAGAGCACCCCAGTGAGATTAAGTTCCAGTTGTCCACAGTGGCAATTTGCTTGATGACTCACATTTTATTGGCTGCCCTTTATTCCCTATATCAGTCCCCACTCCTATACTGCTGCGTGTTGACATCACCTTTTGTACCCAAAACCTTATCTCAGGCTCTATCTCTAGAGAATCTAACTTAAGACACCCATCATATGAGATTTACTATAGTGTAATGACTTAGGCTTTAAACAATAGTTATTGAACATTTGAAATTTTCCCTACTCTATTTAAAAAAAAAAAATCAAAATAAAGCATCTCACTTTCCTTTGGAAATAAAGTATTTTGTACAATGTACACCAACCTTTTAAAATTCTTAAATCACTTTCAAGAGAAAGGAGCAAAAATAAGCAATGATTTGTTATGATTTTTAAGCTAAAAGGAGTATTTATTTGTTATATGTGTGGCTTCGAGACTTAGGTTTTTTTTGTGTGTGGATACTTGTTAGAGCTTTTGAAAAGTACAGATTTATTTCCCCCTAGGTTTTAATCATCATGCTTTAAGGAAATCTTTTGAAATGACGGCAGCATATGTTGCAATAACTAGGCCCTTTCATTAAATTTATCCCTTAAGAAAAGCCCACACAGTAACGGATTTTTGACCTCAGTTCAAACAGAACTTTGGCTAGAAATTTCTCAGAGGTAAAATACAAGAGTAATGGGAACTTTTCATATTTTAAAGTTTTCCAACAACCAAAACACAATTTATCCAGCGTATATTTGGTTTGGGCTGTTTGAAGTTCACTTGGAGTTTAGATGGTTTTTATAGATTGCATGAGCAGCCTGTTTTCCCAGTAAATATAACCTCCCTTTTAAGGGTTGATAATGTAAGAATTCTTCTTTTAAAAAGAATTCTATTGCTAAGACAATATCACAGCTATACATGTATGTCCTTTCCAAACATTGCATTTTAGAACTTCTAATTTCAGATTTCTAATATGTGTATGAGATGTGAAACTCAACTGATCATAAATTCCCCTTAAAATATAAACTTACTTCAAAGACACAGCCTTAGCTGCCAAGTCACGACTTTTAAATAATATCTTTAAAAACATATTAATAACTTCAAACGGGAATTAGTGGCTTTTAAGCAGAGTAGGAGCTTACACCACCTACTAATAATGATTATTGCCTAACCTATTTTAAATTAAAGTAACATAAAATAGTTTATGTATACCAGTGATGTTACAGTTTTATGGGCATCATGATATAAATTCAAAATATTTGCAATTTGGAAGGAAGATTTTGCCATTACAATTTAGAGAGATCTTCCACCAAGATCTTGATGTTATTGTAGAATATTCAATTTATAAACATTATGTCCTAGTCAGGTTATCCACAAGGGCAAAATTAAGTGGAAATTCAGGTGTCTAGATAATTTAGGCTAAAAGCTGTTAATGTAATTGAGTGAAAGTATTCAAGAGAGGTGGAGAGATGAAATAAAATCACCACGTTTTACTTTTACTTTAACTGTTATACTTTGCCCAAACTCCTGGTACTTGCGCCCAGACTTGACCCATCCTCCCTGGAGCTCAAGGTTCAGAACACACAAATCAAGAGGCTACCCTGGAAGTCACTGGCACTTTAGTTGACTGAAAGCGCTACTCTCCTCTAATGTTTATGAGACCAATGCCCAGGTCAATATCACATAATGGCCCCAAATGCCAATAGTACCCTCGTTGAGAAAAACTAAATGTGGTCTGATCAAGTTATTCGGCTTACTGGTACAGGGCCAGAATTGCAAGTTGTTTTTCTTTTCCTCTCCACCTAGAAATTCTACAGCAATTGTCTATTACATACCAATCCGAGGAGTCCCCCTACCCCAAGTAAAAATGACACTAGTAAAATTGTAGTATCAATATATTCTTAGGCTGGTAGAATCAAAGAAAGATTCTTGTATACAGATGCTATATTTCATGAATATGTGGTTTTTAAAACTCAGAAGTAATTTATGTTCTCAAGGTAGCTCAAGCTAGGTAAATGAGGTCCAGAAAATCTAAAACAAGTTTTATCACCCTTATGTACTTAAGATAGGTATTCATGTATCATAGCCGATTGTGCACTAAATTTGTGTTACATCACCAGGAACATTCTAAGAAAATTTAATAACATCTATTTATTAAATTCAGTGCTATAATTACTAACAAAGCAAAACAAAGCTAAAATATATTCCATGGAAAATCCAACTGCTTAAAAGGCATCCAATGGAAATGTTATGTTTATTTGATGATATTTAAATAATGATGATCATCTCATTCATGTGATTTCTAAGAAATGTTTCCTCCACATTTCCAAGACAAGTCATGCATCATTTCCCAACCCTGTTTGACTTTGAAGGTGCAGAGGTATCTGTTTTCATGTTTATTGGAAACCAGCAATCTTTTGATGAAGTGTGCACTTAGTTCATATGCTGAAAAACTAAGATAAGTTGGGATGCTTTGTTTAGCCATTCACCTGACACATTGAGACATTTTTTGTATTCAGCAATGTCTCCATCTATTGATAAAGCACAAGCTTCATCTCAAATAAATACAGTTCATAAGCAGACAGTGGCCTATTGTAAGAGAGTCAACTGTACTCTAAAATTACCAAAAGGTGGGGGGCTTAAAACTAATTTTAAATATTAAGAAATAACGATTTAAAAATACCTACATTATATTTTAATTACATAAATGATGGCAAAAATAATAAGATGAAACTTTTGAACTGTTGAGTTTTTTTTTTTTTTTTTAAAGACATAAGGATTAATTTTCCTTCTTATAGAATAAGCCGAGAATAGGGATCCACGGCTGGTGTGATGGCTTCAATCTCTGGAAACCCAAGCCTCTTCTAAATTTCTACTCTATCATGCTTAGCAACGACTTCCAAGTGCGATGTTGCTTCATGGTCCAAAATGGCAGTTGGAGCTTCAACATTCGCCTCTGCATTACAGTCATCAGAAGGGAGACAGGGAGGGAGGATAAAAGGCAAGCCCCAACTGTCTGTACCTTCTTAAAAAAAATCTTCCTTAAAGTTCCACCTTACAGCTTCTGCTTACATCACATTGGTTAGAAATTAGTCACATCACCAAGCCTAGTCTTTTAGCTGATTACATTGCCGTCACAAATAAAAATGGGGTATGTTACTGAAGGAAAAGATATTGATGAAGGAAATATACTATATATTTCTATGTGCCCATTCCTATTTAGTTTCCCACCTTCCCCACCCTGTTCTATGTCCCAGGGGACAGACTGCTGTAAAGTGCATCAGTCATCCTTCGCCCTCCAACTTCCTTTTGAGGTTGGAAAATGAGACAAACCAACAGGAGACTGAAAGGTAGGAGGAGGGAAATTATGGGGCCTTTATTCCTCCTGCCCTGGCTCAGGCCAGAGCCCTTGTTGATAGAAACTAAATTACTTTCCAACTTGATTTACTTTTTCTTCTTGATAGAGCTATGCTACTTACTACTCCTCTACATCATTTTAAGAAAATTGGAATTGCTTCTAATTCTTAAACAATTTTTTCAATTTCTTGTATGAATGCAAATCTTATTTGCCAAATTCACACAAGGACTATTCCAACTGAGAATTATTTATAAACTGGCTACCTTCCTAATCTGTGATTTAACATAGCATGTACACTCCATCTTTTTCTTTTCTTTCTTTCTTTCTTTTTTTTTTTGGCCTTCAGTCTCATAGGTCTCTTTGGTTTATACACTATAAGCCACTAAGAAAGTACAGTTTCATGGAAGCAGTAGAGGTAATGCCATTAAAAGCCCACAGATTGGTCAGCAATACGTATCTTATAAAGATAAAAGACTGTTCATTTCATAAAGCCGGATCTGAATTATATACTTTTCCTGGTTTAGAATTTATTCTAGTTAGTAAAAATATGTATCACCCAAAATATTACCAAAGGTAGGAATGATATTAGAAATATTCTAGAAATTACTTCATTTCAGGTATTATTAACATTAAGATTATCCTCTTTTGAAGCCACACTGCTTAACTGCTTAGAATTTCAATTGGTTATATTTAAATTGGGGTTATGCTTATTAAAAATGTTATCCATTTTTTGAAAGAGCAATTTCCAGTCCACAGAGAAGTCAGTGTACTGCTTGGCAAAAAGACTGCACACCATTCTATTAGGTGGGCTGGCTTCAAGCAAACATTATTAGCATGTGGCCAGAGCAAATGAGATTGCTTTGGCACAGTTACTATTTAAATGTGCAACAAGAGGGAAAAATATCTCGATGAGCAAGGGACACTTAGCTTGCTTTTTGGCTCTTACTGAGGCAAGCTCCTTCCTGTTCCCAAAGTCCCCAGATACATCTTTGCTTTACCAGGCTACACATAAAGCGTTGCTTCCTGTAAAGCAGCAGCTCTCAAAGGCAGCCAAACATTTAGGTCGCTGGGCAACTTTCCAATTGCCAGTGCCTGGATTGCACCCCAGCTCAAGTTCATAAGAATTTCGAGTGGGGCCTAGATATTAGAATTTTTAAGGCTGAGTCCAATGTGTAGCCATGAATGAGAGCCAGTGCTGTAAAGAGATGAGACTCAAGATATGAGGGTAGGAGTGAGTCTTAATCTCTGCTTCCCACACAGGCAGACTTTCTGTACTTAGTTCTTAAGGAATGTAGCTAAGCAGACTAAGAGTGAACTAAACAAAGACCTATCCTTCCACTCTTTCTTTTTTCTCCCAAGGGAAGATCTGTTAAAAGGAAAAAGGCAAACAAGCTTAACTAGACTTTGTTCCATCTCATGCCAGGGAAAATTTCTGGTTGTGAGACCATCAAATTGACCTCGCTCTATAATTTCAAGTGATGTGCTGGAGGGATCTAGACTTATTAGTGTATAAACATTGATTGTAGTGAGTGTTCTTAATTATAGAAAAATTATATTATCTGTAGGTTTGGCTTTCTTTAAAGGATTCTACTCAATTACATTGATGACCTTGATGTTGACTGGATTTGCATAGAATAGCTTTTTTGGTCTTTTCACTTCCAATCTATTTGTATCTTTGGATCTAAAAAGACTCTTTTAGTAGACAACACGTAGTCTGGTTCTTTTTAAAATTATATATATATATATATATATATATATATATATATATATATATTCTGCCAATCTTTATCTTTTAACTGGCAAGTTTAATTAAAGTAATCATGGATGAGAAAGAATGAACAAAATGTTTCCTATATATCTTTTATCTTTTTCTGTTCCTCAATTCCTCCATTACTACCTTCTTTTGTTTTGATTTGGGGGTGTGTCTTTTTGATTCCCCTCTCATGTTTTATCTGTATATTTTTAAGTTATTTTCTTAGTGGATACTCTTGGAATTACAATTAACATTCTAAATTTACAATAACCTGGTTTGAATTCATACTGACTTAGCTTCAATAGTATATAAACACTCTGCTCATATGTTTTTCCTTTCCTCCTCTTTTATATTTTTACTGTCACAGACTACATCTTTATATATTGTATGCCCAATAACATAGATTTGTTATTGTTTTTTTATCTTTTAAATCACATAGAAAAAAGAGGAATTAAAAACCAAAATTACAATAAAACTAGTTTTTATACTTACTTATATAGTTGCCTTTACCATTGCAGGTTTCGTTGTTTTGTTTTATGGTATGGCTTCAAGTTACTGTCTAGTGTCCTTCAATTTCTTTCTGAAGGAGTCCTTTTATTGCAGGGCAGGTCTGTTAGCAATGAACTCTATCATCTTTCATTTACATGGGAATATCTTAATTTCTTTTTAAGTTTTGAAGGACAATTTTGCCACATGTAGGATTTTTATTAGACAGTATTTTCTTCCAGCATTTAGATATGTCATTCTACTGCTATCTTAACTCCATGTTTTCTGATGAGAAATAAGCTGTTAATCTTACCAAGGATCCCTTGTATGTGATGAACTACTTCTCTCTTGCTGCTTTCAAAACATCGGTTTTTGTATTTTAAACAGTTTAATTACAATGTGTCTCAGTGGGCATCTCTTCTCTTTGCATTTATCCTGCTTGCGATTAATCAAGTTTCTTGAGAACCTTTCAGTTACTATTTCTTTAAATATTCTGCCCTGTTCTCTCTCCCTTTTTTCTGGGATTCTCATCTGTTGGTATGTTTGATGCTAGCACCCCACAGGTTTCTTAGGCTCTGTTCATTTTGATTCTTTTTTTTTTTTCTTCTAATCAGATTAAATAATTTCAATTGACCTATCAACTTTATCGATTCTTTTTTCTGTCTGCTCAAAACTGCCTTGAATCTCTCTAATACAATTTTTAATGTCAGTTTATATACTTTTCAGCTCCAGAATTTTCCTATTTGGGTATCTTTTTATAACTTCTATTTCTTTGTTGATATTCTATAGTTATCAAGACATTGTCTTCCTGGTTTTCTTTAGTTCTTTGCTCATTTATCTTTTTTAACATATTTAAGAGCTGATTTTAAAGACTTAGTGTATTAAATTCAAGGTTTATGTTTCTTCAGAGAGTTTGTTATTTTTTTTCCTGTGAATGGATAAAACTTTGTTTCTTTGCATGCCTCATCATTCTCTGTTGAAACTGGATATTTAAATATCATGATGTGGTAACTCTGGAAATCAGTGTTTGTTGTTGATGCTTATCATGGGATAGAGTTTGTTTGTTTTGTAAATTTTATTAACTATTTTTATTGCATAATATTCATGAATAAAATTTACCATTTTAACTATTTTCAAATGTACAGTTCAGTGACATTAAGTCAACTCAAATTGTTGCACTGTGCTACCAACTTCACCATCCATCTCCAGAACTTTTTCATCTTCCCAAACTGAAACTCTGCACTCCTTAAACAATAACTCCTTATTCTCTTACAATAACTCCTCATTCTCTTATCCTACCAGTTCATGACAACTGCTATTCTACATTCTATCTCTATGAATTTGACTACTCTAGGTGCCTTATATAAGTGGAATACAAATATTTGTCTCTTTGTGTTTGGCTTATTTCAATTAGCACATTGTCTTCAAAGTTTATCCATGCTGTGGCATGTCAGAATTTCCTTTGTTTAAGGCTGAATAATATTCTCTTGTACGTACATACCACATTTTGTTTATTCATTCATTCATCAGTGGGCACTTGGGTTCCTTTCACCTTTGAGCTGTTATGAATAGTGCTGTTATGAACATGAGTGTACAGACATCTGTTCATGTCCCTGGTTTCAGGTAAATCCTATGTAAATCTATGTTTAACTTTTTCAAGACCCATCATACTGTTTTTTAAAGTGGCCGTATCATTTTACATCCCCACCAGCAATGCATATAGGGTTTTCATTTCTCTTTATCATCATCAACACTTGTTATTGTCTGTCTTCTTTTGAATAGTAGCCATCGTAATGGGTGTTAAGTTGTATCACATTGTGGTTTTGACTTGTATTTTCTTAATGATTAGTGATGTTGAGGGTCATTTAATGTGCTTTTTGGCCATTTTTATATCTTCTTTGGAGAAATTTCTATTCAAGTTCTTTGTCCATGTTTCTAAACAATTTTAAAAGCTAATTGTTGTGTGTGGTCTCTGAATATCATTTCTTTAGCTTGCAGGTAGCTAGTAGTTTGACAGAGATTTCTTTAACTGTCTAGAGCAAAATAAAAACAGAGAAACAAACAAACAAAATCTCTCTTGGATTTGGAGACTGGCTCTGTACGGGCTGCTATCAATATTTAGTAAGGCTGTTTACAACTCTGCCTTAACTTTCACTTTCTGTTGGCATGGAGCCTAAAGATTACCTGGAGGTGAAAGTTTAGGGTCTTCTCAAAACTTTTCTAAGCATGCATCCTACCCTTGGCACACGCATGACATTTTAGGTTTTTTATTATGTTGGGATGTTTTCTAAACCTTTATTTCCCAAAGTAACTCTCACTCTAGCTTTTTCTCCTAGGCTTATGTATGCTATTGTTTGCCTAAACTTCAATCTTTTGTCCCTGGTAGTAGCAGCTTGTCAATTTATTTGCCTTTCAATGTTTTTGAGAAATGTCCTCTGCATAATTTCTTTGTTGCCCTTAGAGAACTCCGAGTTAGGCACAAGAAAGGCAGGCACCTTGTGTCATTCCTTCAGGGAACCTCAAGACAGATCAAAGCAGACAAATACAATTCCATGATAACAAGATCCATTATGTTCCTTCTGGAATGAGGCATTGAGAATATGGGCTGCCATCTTCATTACTGCTACCACACTGAGGAGGGGTATGTGGTAAAGCTAAGTTACAATGCCATAAAGCTCTCTTAAAATGTTTAAGTCATCTTTTTCTCAATTTAGCATTTCCTTGGTTGCTTTAAACCTTTGGTTATTTTCTAGAGTTCTGATAAAGTTGACTAGAGTTGACAGTTTTTGCTTTTATCATTTTTTCTACAGAGAAATGGATCCTTAGACCTCCCTGCTCCACCATTTTTTTTTTATTTCACCTTATACTCTTAACCCTATATCCTTAACAGGGTTAAATGGGATTCAAAGTGGGGAAGCAAAGGATCATGATGCCAAGCCAGTGCTATGAGCTTTGAAGTGAAAAAGGCAGTTCTGACACAACCTGGACACATATTCCCTTTCTCCTTCCCATCCTTCCTACACTCATATGATTTAATCCAGAAACATGAGGAAAACATCAACTCACAGATGAAGACCATCCACTACAACCCAGAATGCTGCACCTCACTCAGCATGGAATCTTGGCTTGAGCTTCTAGAGGCAGCTTTTATGATTTAACCACCTCTGAAGGCATATTTTCTCCCTCCTGGCTGGTGTTAAGTCTTCTCTGGAAAGGTCATGTATTTGCACTTTCTGTAAGTCTGTAGCTTTCTCCCAATTATTATTAAGTGTTTCTTTCAATTGTGACATATAAAAGGCAAGTGTAAACATTTTGTTCTAATGATAAAATACGGCCCAATGTGTATGTCAGGGTAAAATATGGTATATGCTCATATCATAAATGTAACAGGAGCTATTTAGGTATCAGAGCTTCATCAAAAGCATCAGAAAATTGCTTGAGTTGGATGGGAATAGACTATAATTTCCACGTCTGCCCCAAATAATCAGTCACTGACAACTTAGACAATTCTTAATGATAAAGACAAAGCCAGTTTTCTCTATTCCATTAAAATAAGCATAGATTTTCAGAAAGAATTTTAAAATGAGTTCTAGACCTGACTAAAATTGCATGAAAGAGACAGTGAGTCATAAGAATGATTTTTAAATGGAAAGAAATTTAATAAGTGACAATGAATGTCTGTTGATATACTGGACAGCCTATCTTTGCATGATCAAGATGTATCTAGTAATAATCAAAACAACTAGATTAATGTCAGGTTTAGAAAATTCTTTCAGCTCTCCTCAACCCAACCCTGTGATCACATGCATCTCTTCTCCCTTGGTTTAATTATTTTACCTTACTCAAATCCCAAAGAATTCTGTTGGTTGATACAAGTAAAGAGAATTGTGGTACATTCCATACAATGAAAATATCTCTAAAGTATTAAATAGCCTAGTGTTTAGAAAATACTTGTCAAGCTACTCTGAAAGAATATTAAATATGTGGAGAAAATATTTGTCAGTGCCACATGAGAAGATGGCCAATATGAGACCCTACCAAAAAAAAAGAAGTACTCACAAGAGACTTTGCCAAAAAATGTGCTTAACTTTTTTTTTTTTCAGGCTTGTCATTCGAAGGGGAAAGTTTCAATTTTCTGAAGAGTTTCCTTAAATGGAACAGTACGTATCCCAGTGATTTAATATGAATGAAATCCCTTCATATAATTAATTTCAATTTAGCTTCTGAGCTAATACAGAAAAATAATAGATAATATCAATATTGTCAAACAAGAACTCAGAAACTGAACAATAGCTTTTGTTAATGTTAACAACACCTTATTGAGGTATCATTTTATATACAGATAATGCAAATCTTAATTTGGCAAATTTATACGACCATATAATCATCGCCCAGACCAAGGTATAAAGCATTTCATCTCTCCATTTTCCTTTCCAATCGATTCCCCTGCACTCTAGAGTCAACCATACCATTTTGGTTTCCATCACTATAGAGTACTTTGCCTGTCTTTGAAATTAATATTAATGGAATTGTGGAGTATGTTCTCTTTTATGTCTCTTGAACTCTCTTGAAAAACATGATGTCCCATTTTGTGGAATGTATCAGTATTCATTCCTATTTATATTTGAGTAGTATTCTATTACATGATATACTATAATTTGCTTACTTATTCACCAGTTGATGGACATTTAGGTTGTTTCCAGTTCAGGACTATTATGAATTAAGTTGCTATGAATATTCTTTTATAGGTCATTATGTGAATATATGTTTTATCTCTTTTGGATAAATACCTAGGAGTAGAATTGTTGGGTCTAAGGATAGGTAAGAATAGAATGAACATTATTAGAAACTGCCAAAATGTTTTTCAAAGTAGTGTCACCACTGCATGAGAGTTCAGATATTCTCCATTGTTGTAAATAATTGGCCTTATTAGTATTTTTTTTTTAATTAGCCATTTTAGTGAGTATATAGCTGTAGAAGAGCTTTTTTGAGAGGTTAATAAGGCTCTTATTTTGTCTTTCTGCATTCATTTACTTGAACTTTTCTTTACTTGATTTTCTGATTTTTAAAACATTTCCACACCCCAAATACTATCAGCACCTACAGACAAGAATAAAAAAAATTTAAGAATAATAATCTTCACTGTTTGTGTACAAATATCAAAAACAGGCACATAGAAGAAAAGTTGTATGCTTACATATATAAGAACCTGCTTTTTAAAAATAAAGAACCTTCAAGGGACAAGAAATTTGTAGATCTTAAAACAAGATTTCTGGGCACCAAATTATTGCTTTATTTCAAGGAAGTATTCCACCTTGAACTTAGAGTCATGCTGAAATCACTTACTGACACTTGTTAACTGAAATTTTTGTCATTCGATTAAAACTTCAACAGCAAACCTAAATAGTGAGAAACTATATCTAAATCTTGCAACCCTGAAGCAGCCTTTTTCACACTTGTAGGAGTCTGCCTTTTGAATTTTGTGATTTCTGTGTTATAAGAAACTATAAGATGCATGCAGACTATAAAATCATCCGGATTCTGATAACTGATTTTTCTGTGGCCTACTCATGGGCATGTTCGGACAAAACAGATTCTGAAGTGTTAACCCTGCTCTTTAGAAGGCAGTTATGGATGTAAATTGGGCTGTTTTCAGGGATCATTAAATTTATGAAGGATGTAGCTCAGGAATAGCTGTCATTTAGACATATCCTCCTTGCTCCCTAACCTAAGTTTATCCTAAATTCTTAATATCTCCCCAAGCTGATTAATATGTAATCACCATGAAATAGTGTGAAAATGCTTTTCCAGCTATAAAACTTACAACCTGGATGGGGAGCTGGGAATGGAGGACCAGATGTTAAATGTCTGATGCCCAGGGATGGCAATGTGGGTAGTAGCTCCGGCTTCTGGCTCTGGACCTGGAATTTAATCTACCATACATATCTGGCCAAATAGCAAATATCCACTATGAAAGTGTGTGTGTGTGTGTGTGTGTGTGTGTGTGTGTGTGTGTGTGACAGAGAGAGAGACAGACAGACAGAGACAGACAGACAGTCAGACAGAGACAGACAGACAGGCAGAGACAGCAGAGACACAGAGACAGAGACAGAGACAGAGAGGTTTGGTCTTATATTTATTTCCTTGTGAACATTTTCAATAAAGAAGAAAAGCAAAGGCAGGAATGTAATATAATCTCAGGAAGGAGGTATAATCCATTGGGCTTTAGTAGGCATTTCATTGTTTGTAAGGGCAGTGGGGCTACCATATAGGAAATGCTCTGTTTGTAGGACCAGCTCAAATTGAAATCCTGACACAACTTTCCAGTATTTCATCCGATATTGATCTCTTCAGTCTTGCTTCTCTACCTCTTTAACCACTTTCCTAAAAATCTAGCATGTATCAGCTGGACATCAAGAGCTGAAAGATGTCTATGCCGAGAATAGAACTTCAAGGTCTTCTCTATACCATAATGAAAGAGAGAGCTCTACTTTAAATCAAAGGTGCCAAATTAACCACAAATAATATTAAAAACATTTAATAGCTCACATAGCAAGCAGAGTAATCATTCAGAAAAGTTGGTGCCTATAACATGAGATGAGTCTTGGAAGCTCCCTGTTACGACAAGTCTTAACCATTAGTTGCTGAATCATGGACAGGGACTGGTGACCAGGGCAGTGGTCATGCCCTCCAGAGAGTTTGGGAAAACAGCTATTTACTAATTGGGATAAAAACATTTCAACGTTTTAATAATTAGTTAGGCATAATAGTCTTACTAACCTGGCTTTAAGCATCAAATCTCATTTTAACTATGGTCTTTCATGAATACCTAGGCTCTCCCTCTTAGTTTGGGTCCCCTACTCTCTTCTACGGGAGCAGACCCTTTTACAGAAATCCAAAATAATTATCTTTTACAGAAAAATCTAAACTCCGCAACAAGGATTCTAGCATAAGTAGTTTATTTGGGAGGTGATTTCAGAAAATACTTGTAGAAGAATGGGGCCGTGAGAAAGGGAAGGGAATGGAAGGGAGACAGAAAGGCTATACTGCAGAGCAGTTACCACTGTGAGCAACTTGGGTTTCATCATTCAGGAGCCCTCTGGGAATGGGATAGTTAGCCACTTAGGGGATGAGGAACTGGGTATTTATCCAATAACTCCTGTAGATTGTTGTCTGACAGCTGCTTCTGGGAGTGCTCACTTCCCAGCACCTGAATGGACAGTTAGTTCACCAGAAAAAGCCATCAGGCAAAAAGATCCAGATACAGGAAAGGGAAGACAGCAGGTGTGCATAAGATGGTAAGAGTCACACCCTCCAAATAAAATACCTGTCATGCTTTGAGAAGAAATGATGACCATTAAAAGGGAAAGTTGTGTATATATTTTGGCTGAAGCCAAGGAGAATAAATGCCCATAAACATAAAAATTATTTCTTATAAATTAGACAAATGTGTGAAGATAATTACTCTCTTCAAACCAATTTGTACTGCTCTGATCTTCCAGTGGTAAGAGATCTAACAGTAGATCACTTCCAATAGAAAGAGAATATTTTTCATATTTTTGATTATAGCCAACCTGAAGGTAAAATTCTTATCCTTCAGTTATACTAAACTGAAATACCACAATTTAGCAAGAGAGAAATTTATGAGAGATTTGTGGTAAAATGCAGTCACTAATATTTTATGAAATTACGCTTGATTCAATTATTCTTGTTAATCAGAGGAAAATTATCTCCAGACCTTATTCGATAGAACATCTTAATATCTGTTCTTTTTCCATTCCACTTGTCATTCTCTATTATAGAATCTAAATAGCCAAACTGATGTGTATATCTTTTAATCCACTCCCAGTAAAAACTTAATTATTCAGAGACAGAGACAGAGAGAGATAGAAATAGAGATGACAGAGCTAGAGATAGAAATAGATATAGAGATAGAGATGGTAGAGATAGAGATAGAGATAGAGATAGAGATAGAGATAGAGTTAAAGAGAATGAGCCATAAGCTGGATTCTCCAACCGCTTACCTGCAGACAGATGTTCTTTTAATTCATTATGCATGGTGAATTTCATGTAAGGAGCAAAAGAAATTATAGAAAAAAAACTTAAAAGGAAAACACCAGTTTAAAGTTTAATTCTAAGAATATACACAAGGTTCTGTAATGGCCTAGAGAATGAAGGAAGGATTGGGAAAGAGTATGAGTTAGGGCTTGGTTAAGTAAATAGAATCAAATATTGTACAGTCCCGTGGCTATCTGGACTTTCCAATGGGCCTGAATTCATCCTCTGTTGCTTCATTAGTAATTGGCTATAAAAATGAAAAAACTTTTAAACAAGCATTGGAAACTTGAGCCTAGATCTTCTTCGATTCCATTTTATCTGTTTCCAACATCAGATAATAGTAGCTGAAGGAAGAGGTTCATTTTATGTGCTTCATTTGCCTCCTCATTCCCTTTTTAATTTATTTTGGTCTTGAGGAATTATGTCTTCCTTTCTTCCCTGCTTCACTGAAAAGCATTTGCTGAGAAATGTTAAAATACTTCATTTTCTTGGAATCTAGTATTTTACCAGTGGTTACTTTTTGATCAATGTTCAGAGCTTGGCAAAACACTTCAACTGGTTCTACTAATATTTACTGAGAACCCAACTGTGCCAGTCATTGAATTAGGTGTTGAACATATGAAGTTAAGGAATACCGGATACAACACTGTTCTCATGGTGTTTATAGACACTGGTAAAAACTGGACTCAAGTAAATACAAATTTACAAAAGAAAATAAGTGCTCTGAAGTACAGAGATTTGGTTCTATTGAATATATACATATAAATTAGATAGATAGATAGACATACAGATAGATGATGGTAGATAGATGATGGTGGATGGATGGATGGATGGATGGATGGATGGATGGATGGATAGATGATTGACAGATAGACAGACAGACAGACAGATAAAAATTGATCCTGGAGGCAGGGTTGTGGTAGGGTGGTTAGGAAGGCTTCTTTGAGACAGTAGCAGTTGTGTTGCGATAATGAAGACAGAGAAAAATAATTATGAAGAGAAGAGATGGGAGAGAAGAGGCAGTCTCGAAGAAGATGGTCTCTTCTTCCCAGAGGAGAATTTACAAATGGTCTGGAGAAGTAAGTGGGGCCAGAACATGCACAGTCTTCAAGGTTATGATAAGGATTTTGGTCTTGACACCCAGAGCAATAAGAGGTATTGAAGGGTTTTAAACCTGGAGCTCACTTGATGTACTAGTTAATCTGAAATGATCACTTCCAGTAGAGTGTGGAGAGAATACTAGAGAGGAGTACAAGTGAATGGGGGGGAGATTAGTTAGGAGGCTACTGCAAAACATCAAGGTAGACTGATTAAATGGAGGAGATCGAAAAAGAGAAAAATGAATGCATCCAAGACATTCTAGGATAGAATCCAGAAGTGATATTTCAGAACATAGAGTGGGTTGAAAAGGGGTTGGAAGAAGAAAGTATAAATAATGACTCCTAAATTCCCGGCTTGCAAAACTGGACGGATAGAGGTGACACCATTAAACCAAAGAGGCTATACTTTTATAATGCATTTGACATATGTCCCTATGCAGGATCAATTTCCTGAGTCTCAATCTTAGGTTTTATAAGAGAAAATGGCCTGGTCCAAATCTGTGATGGACAATTAGCTCCTTCCTTTGATAATATCCATATTCAAAAGTGCCATAATTATTTGTTTAAAAAAATAATCCTTGAGTCAGTTGTAAGACTTCAGGAAACACAAGAGGAAGCCTTAAGCAGACAGAATGAGCACAGAAAACGAATTGCTTGATGCTTAGTAGCCTGAAGAAACAATAAGCTGGTTTTATTACAGGTTTGGGGAAATGAGAAAGTTCTGTGAAGTGACAGCCTGCTGCTTCAGATTCTTCAGAGAAGAACTGAAGTTATTATTCTAGAAATGTGTGCACTTGTTTTATCAGTGGGCCATTTTACCAGTAACTGTTAATTAATGCCAGCTCTTGATTTCCATCTAGGAGATGCAATTATAAATCTTCGGATACATATAGCAAAATATGCTATCTGGAAACAGCAGAGTAGAGATAAGGCAAAGCCATTGCCAGAAAATAATATTCAGAAAAGCACAGCTGAATTCAAAAGAAGAACTCATTTCTTATGGCATTAAAAACTCTTATTTGTAAAATAGAAATGTAATTTCTGTCAGGAAGGTTTATGATACTAGTCCTATTTCCTACAAACATACAAGTTGAATAAGAAACAGTCAGAATACAGCAATGGTAATGTTGTTTATTATAATATCATCAGCTGCTCATTTCAGCCACAGATCTGAGATTTGTCAGCTGTGTTTGGAATATACTTATTTTTGTAGCAAGATCTGTTTAGGGAGTGGTTGAGCTTTGAAACACAGGTTGTATTATATTACTTTTCTCCCAGGTCTTATGTGTATGATATGGGTTTCCATGTAGAATCAGATCGACATTCTTGGCAATATAAGAAAATTCTGAATCATGATGCACTCCCAAAACACAGCTTAGAAATCAATTTGTGAATGTATCCTATGTTAGCAAAATACTATTGAAACATTCATTGGAATGATTCATTGGTATCCAGGAGAAATGATCACTGGACCAGGAGATCATCCTTACCTTCTAATATTTAAAACTTTATGCAGACATATTGAATAGATTTTATATATATTTAGTGCTCTGCAACATGTGAGGGAAGAGAAGAAATTAGTTTTCTCAATACCTTCAGATAAAGCCATTGTGTGGATTCCATGTTCAGCTGTTTGCTAGATGTTTTGCAATGGAGCTAGACAAGGAATATGATATTTAGATTTCTTTTTGAATGACAATATTGCCACCTTTAAGTGGGTTACTTTATCTCTTGAACTTCAATCTCTCTATCTGTAAAACTGGTATGATCTTATTCTCACAAAACCATTTTGAAAATTAAATAGGATAATACATGTAAATGTGGATAGTGTAGGAGAAATACCCAATAATATTAGCTGTTCCGTTAGTACCATTAAGTCAGTATGTCTTAAAAATCCACTGTCTTTCACCCAACGTGTACTTCCAAGGTTTTTCATTTTGGCTAGAAATATGAGTTTTCTTTGATACTTTCTTCTTTCCCACCTCCCTAATCCAATAGGTTTTAAACTCCAGGCAAATTTTAACACCAATGTTACTCGTATTTATGCTTACATTCCTATCTCTACAAATAATATACTAGTTCAATTTCTTATTTTTTTTCTCCCCTCGACCATTGCATTAGTTTTCTAATTGGCCTCTTTAGCATTCGTCTCTTTCAATATGAGTGCGTACACAACAGAGCTGCCAAATTTATCTTCCACTGACACACTTTGAGTCGTACCACAGTCCTACTCAGAAACCTCCAGTGGTTTTTCATTTCCAGCCAAGAAAGTGGCATATAAAACCTTCCATGGTCTTGTCCTCAATTCACCTTCTTCAGCCTGATCTTCCATACCAGTGCTCCAAACAAAGTTCTCCCCCAGCCAAACTGGCCTGTACCTCATTCCAGAAATGCCTTGTATTTTCCCAATTCCATGACTTGGCTCAATCTTTTCTTCCACCTGAGATGCCTTTCTTGTTCTGAGCAGATTCCTACTCATTCCTTAATGCTCACTTCAAACACCACCTCTTTCACGAAGGCTTCCAAGAGGCCGTGTTTGTCCCCTTTTCTAACTATATTACACTGTTTTTCTTGTAATATTTTTCATATACGATTTGCATTCAAATTATTTTTAGACATATAGCATCCTCACTTCCAGATTGTCATCTCCTTGACAATGAAGACTCTGTTTCATTCATCATTGTATACCCTTCCATACCTTGCTCAGGGTCAGATGCTGGAAAAAATGTTAATGGATCCACGAATGTAAAAGTCTTTATCAAATTTATTTTGTGACTTTCAGTGTTGTTATATATACCCTCTCTTTACAAAACACATTTTTGCTTTTCATCGTTTTGTCTTTTATTGACAAGAAGACTCTACCTAAGGGATACACTTGAAGTGTATGCACTCGACCTGTTTTGGGAACACGTCAGCACAGGTATTTTGCATTGAACATCAGCAAAAATTGACTATGCCCTAAAATTGTGTCAGTGTCAGTTATGCCTAAAAATTGGAGTCCTTTCCAGTTTCTTGGTTTCATTGATATGAATACAACTCAAATAAGGAAGTTTTAACAACCAGATACATGTATATACTGCCTTCTAATTTTCAAACTACCTTCCCAGCTCTTATGTTGCACTTAACACTTAAACAGCAATATGGGAACAAGTGCTCTGATCACTACTCAAAAGAGAAGAAAATTGTCTTCTCAAGAAGGGTAAGTGGCTTGCCTAAGATCATGAAGCTAGGAAGCAATAGAAGTGGAAGCAGAAATAGGAACTGTCTTCTAGATGCTAACCATGTGTTTCTTCATTTCAGTATCCCTTTGAATTCTCCACTATTTCATTCTGCCAACTTCCAACTTTTTTGGGGTGCTAGAATTATCTTTTGCAGTATAGTCTTGTATATGCCATATACTCCTGTTTCTCCCCTAGTATGGAGAGAAGTTTGGTTTCAACTAATTTTTTTCTTTTACATAATTTATTTTATATTCTACTTATGATGTTACCCTAATATTGTGGTTGTGTGTGTGTGTGTGTGTGTGTGTGTGTGTTTTAACTTTTTGAGATACTTTGCATATAATATAATGCTCTCATTCTGAGTGGAGCATTAGATGGGTTTGGACAAATGCATACATTGGTGTATTCTCACTATCATCAAGATATAGAATATTTCTATTATCCTTAAAAGTTCTTTGTTCCCCTTTGTAGCACATCCCCCATTGCGAGGCCACCACTAATTTGCTCTCTGTCTGCCAATCATTTAAAGCTGTGCTCCGTATCATCTGTATCTGTGTCTGATCACACCACACCTCTGCTCAAAGCCCTCTCTGGGCTTCCCTGCCCACTCAGAACAAAAGATCACATCCTTCAAATGGCCCACAGAGCTCTGGGTACTCTGCCTTCACATGTCCCTCTTACCTCATTTCCTTCTACTTTTCCTGAACACTTCCTATGTTGCTTCTTTGAATTATTTTCTTGATGTCTTCTCAACTCGAATATGCATAGGAATTCCCAGAGATATCATTTAAATGGATATTCTGGTTCCGTAGGTCTGAAATTGGGCCTGACATTCTGCATTTCTAACAAACTCCTAGATAATGCTGACACATTTTGACTGCTAAGGAGCTAGGGCATTTATCACTAACATAAGGGCAGAGACTTGGTCTGTTTGTTTACCACTATATTCTCAGTGCCTTGATAGTGTCTTCCATGTAGCAGCTGCTCAATAAGCAGTCAACAGCCAAATGAATATGTGACTGACTGAATTTTAAATATAAGGAAATGAGACATAACTTGCTAAGGAGTTTCTGTTTTGACTGACTCTGCAGCCAAGATTGTGGAGAAACTAACTTTGGGTCTCAGTTTCCTAATCTACACAAAGGACACTGAACATCACCTCTAAGGTCCTTTCTGGCACAAAGAGTATTATTCTATGAAGTGTGTGAGAAAGAATTTTTCAGCAATTGTTTGAAAAAACAATTCCCTAGAATCTGAAAAACAATTTTTCAACCAAATCGGAAGGAAAAGCAATTTTGCAAATGTCGCTGAAGCTCTTCTATTTTTTTTCTCTTAAGTGCTGTTCTTTCTCACCGCTCTCAACAATCTTTAGTCAAGAGCTTCCAGCATGTTTTCAGAACAGTTGTCTGCTGACGCTTATAAAAAGGAAACGACTCAGACCGTATTCACAGCCATGAGGAATCTCAAGGAAATTGACACAATACCCAGCGAGACTTTTGACAAAAGTGAGCTGTTAATGTGGACAATGTTGGGGGGACATACACTGCTTAAAATGATCCAAAGTGGCTGCCAGTCTCACCAGCCCATTGCCAGTCTTCCCACTGACACTGCTTCTGCTTCTCACTTGCTGGGGTTGAAGACGTTTTGCCCTTTCCAGTTAGGCAAAGACGGTGGGAGTACCCGGGGCAGGAATAGATTGTTGCATGGCCAATTTCATGTCTATGAAAGAACAGGTCATAGAAAAACAGGAGTTCCGGGACCATTCATTTCTGGGACTGTTACCCTCCTTACTTGGTCATTCAGAGAGAGCATAGTATTGCAGAGAGAAGAGGAAGCCACTATATGAGTTAAATAAATGAGTTTGCAGGATATCCTGACAGAACATCCTGGGCACAGTGCTCCTGCTACAGAACATGTTTTTAAGTCTATTCAAAATTCTACCTCTAATTGGGATGAAAATTACTCACAGCTGGGTAATGAAACTACAGCTGTCTGTGTTCTGCAGCTAGCTGGAGCCACCTCATTCCTCTTTATTTGATCTCAACAATACTGCTATTTCAAAATCTCATGCAAATGTAAAGATAGGAAAGTTTGAAAAAGTTACATCTTAGAACTCTTCATGGCTTCCATATTTGAGACATTGCTTGTTGATTGAATACTAGATTATTAAACCATTGTGTGAGGCATGGAGCAAATCATATATATCTTTCAGCCAATACTCAAAAGATAAATATATTAAAAAAATAAGTGAATTTCCTTAACTCTCATCAATCAGTCAGCATTTCTCCATTTCATCATCTTTGTCAGTCAATCATTCAATCGCCACAGTCATTTACAGCACTGTTTATAAGACTAGGAGAATCAACAGTGCCAGACATAGACCCCTCTGTGTGTCCAGAAGAATGGAGCTAAGGGACTGTTTGCCATTGACATCTCTCCTTTGCAAGTTATCTCGAAGCTTTTCTCCTACCATGTTACTCTCTGCTCCTTGGCCTTCAAAGGCTCTCTTCTGCCTGTGGAAAAAAGTCTAAACATCTTGGAATGGCATTCAGAGTCTTATTCAATGTTTATGGGAGGTTAGTGGTTTGCAGCGCTACTAAATGGTAAAGCCTAAATACCAACCCAAATGGGGTTGGCTCTAAAGCCTTAATTTCTTATTTTTACTTTATATAGCCTCTCACATAATCTATCTAGAAATGCTTAATCCAGAAATGCTTAACCAAGGTAAGATCCCCACTACTTAAAATAGAAAAGACAGTAGAAAACAATTAAGGTGTCTTTCCTTTCTCAACAGTAATGTGAAATCTGTATGCCTTTTCTTTCCATGTGTTTGTGGGTATGACACACTTGCACTGTGCAGAGCCAGGTGGTTGAAATAATAATAATGTGCCTCATTACATGAGCAGTGGGAGAATTATTTAAAAAATAAATAGAGAATCAGGGCTCTAAATCATTGGCTTAGAACAGCTTTGGAAAAAGGTTGTATTTTCAGGAGTCAAAAACAAGCTCTATTGTCAATAGATCAATTGTAAGCATAACAATATTACCTTTATTTGCTGTCTGTCAACAACAGGGAGAAGGTGGGAATAATTCTAATCATTAGTTATATCTGACACAACCTCCAATGTACAATTCATCAATGAGAGTTTGCGATGAGGTGTGCTTCAATGGCTTGGAAACATTTCAAAGAAAAACTAAGACTCGTGGGGTAATTTGAAAGACACAGGAGGGAGGGAGTTGTCTAGAGGCTCCAAATGAATTGGAAAGAAGGTTCCTATGAAAGGACCCATACAGCCTGACAGGTTCAAGAGGGAGGTTTTCTGAGATATAATGTGCTTCTGATTGTTGGCTGACAAGCTATTTTCTTTCTGTCTGCTAAAATATGCAAGACTGTTTCTATGTTGTGATTTACAACTGGGTTAGGTTTCATCCACCTGTGAGGCCCCTGCAGACTGCTACTGTTTTACCAGTGAGAGAGCATGTTTTGACAGAAGCTTCACCACTTCAAGAAAGCTGGAGAATGAGAAGTCCCACCCTGCTTTCTAGATGTGATGGTTATTGACAAAGCAAGAGAATTTCAAGCAATAGCTCATTCAGCAGTTACCAAAGCTTAATAAGGACTTCTATATAAATGAATTTTACAATAAATGAAAAAAAAGAGCTGCAAACTTTGTTTTATTGAATATAAACAGGATCATTTAACATTTTCTTGACAAATTGATATCTTTCTTATGAACTTCAATGACTACGTTGTCCTATGTGGGAAATATACTGAATCACTTATTTTTATATCAATCATTAATTGATTACCTCTATTGTCAAGTCACTGGGCTAATACTGCAGCTTCAGTGGAGAATAAGATTGACATAACTTCTAAACTCATGAGAATTGCTAAGATATGGAAGACCATTTGGTCAAATCCCAGTCAGTTAAGTTTTTTATGTTCTTATTTCTGTTATTCTCATCAGTGTTTGTGTTTTTAAAATGTCACTAATTTAAAGAACAGAAAAGAAATGAGGACAAATATAATAAAGAGAGAAAGAGAAGGAAGGAAAGAAGGAAAAAAGGGGGAAAAAAAGGAAGGAAGAAAGAACAATCGTGCGTGTCTACTCTGTGCTAAGTATAATCTTAGGCACTAGGGATATAACAGTATCTCCTGTTGCAAGCAAGACAAGTAAGTCCTTCCCTGTCCTCTAAGGGAGAGATTGTAACTTATTAATCATCTTTAATTCTATATAGTATCAGCATTGCACCTAGAATAACTGCTAAATATGTGTTGATTGGGTGACTGATTTGGTCCTTGAATAAATGAATATAAATGGGCATGTTACAGGCTGGGAAAACGTATTAGACAAGTTAGTTTGAAATGCATCCCAAATCAGAGACAGATACTTTTAAATTATGTTCCCCAGAGCATTTCTTTACTTTAGTGTCTTCCTGAGATCGGGTCCTCACATTCTTACAAATGGTTCCACTTTCCATATGAGTGACTAAAGAAACTGTTCTTTCTTAATCTTAAATGGCATTTCCGTTACACTTTGATAAACTAAAAATGAGAGCTAAGAGTATAGTGAAAATATTTGATGATTTCTTTAGGGAGAGTTGGTTAAGAAGTTGGTTGTAAAAATAAAATTGGAAATTAAAAGTGTAAGATAGTTTTAATTTATTCTTATTTTCTAGTCACAGAATTGAGGCATTGCACTTTGATATCAAGAAATAGGATTGTTTATATCTTTGACAAAATGTCAGATGTAGCATGTAACAGAGAAAGGTGGGACAAAGAGTAAAATAATGCTAAGTGCTGGTTAATTTGCGGTATACCAGCATGCTTCTAATAAGGGGATCGAGTCTGTCCTGTGTTGATACCTACAAATGTGTCTTTATTTCATAACAGGTACCTGTATTTTAATTATCTTGATAATTTGCTTATTAATAACAAGTAAGACTGACTGAATCCATGGACTATCAATTCTGCAATGCAAATAACAGCTCTGGCCTTTTAGTCATATATCTAGAAACAGAATATGAATTTTGTTATCCAGCAAAGAGGAACACGAGTCAACAATTCTGATAAATTTAATGTGGATTCAGGCGGTCTTTAGTGAGTTCTACTTAATTCACGTCCTTAGTTACTCTATCAAGCACTCCACAATCATGGAAAGGTAGTTTCATAGCTTGAGACATCTTTCTTCAGTAGAAAGTAGTTTGTATCTTTTTTAAAAAAATTCTAATCCAAACATAGTTACCATCCATTTAAAAAAATACATAAAAATGCTGCTACTAGTAAATATTTGGAAATTTCAGCTAAATGTCACTGCTCTATTGCAATTGATTTCCATAACAGAAAATTATACCGGAGGGTTTTAGGAAAGATCTTTTTTAGAACATTCTACTTGGCAAAATACTACTCAAAAGTTTTTCTTTCTAGAGCTGATCGTCAGATATATTCATTCTTTATCCAGAAGTTCTACATGTCATAGATATGGATAGTCCTGGATGCTGTTTTTTGAGAAAGCAATTTAATTCCACATATAATTAGTCACTCTGCAGGCCCAGGTGAATCTGCAATACTCATCTGTCAGAATTCCTCACACTGTTTCGTTAATAAACACTTGGGGAAAGGGGACTGTAAATTTGTGTCAGACACCCATTTTCCTTTCTAATAGATTCATTAACTTTTAAAGATTTCCTCATATGCGATGAAAGTATAACATGGGCTTAAGAAAAGAATCAATATGACTGCCATGAGAAGAGTAAATTGTGACCAGCTGTGGGAGGCATTTACTAGAGATAGGGCCTTACTTTGAGAAAAGAGAAATGGGCATGCTTAGGATTGCTAAAATCAGTGATAGTCCAGAATTCAGACCATCTCTATTTATTGAGAAGTAAGAATAGAATTCTGACATCTGCTGAGGTTATTCCCAGTCCTGACTATTTTTCTGAAGGAATGTCCCTGGACTTAAGAAGTTTTGAACTTCACATATTCAGAGTTTATGAGCATCTGGATATAGCCATATGGTAAGCATTTTAATCACACTCATATTTGCAGAGAAGATGCTTACTCTATATTGTAAACCTTTCCCTACTTTATGGCAATTCCAGAAATCGAATGTCCCTTGCTGTGCTATTGTGTTCAAAGAACAGCCACCATCAAGCTCTTCCCTCTGTATGTATATGACAGTCCTCCGGGGAGAGAAGGTGTCTATTCTTCTACCCTTTACAATCTAGGCTGCCTTGTGACTGTGTTAAACCATATAATATGGTAAAAGTGATGCTCTCCTAGTTCCGAGTCTAGTTTTTAAGAGGACTGGTACTTTGTGCTTCTCGCCTCTGAGAGTCCTAAGTTGCCATATAGGGAGGCCAAGCTACTCTGCTGTCAAGAAGACACCAGACACGTGAGTGATGGTCATCTGGAATGTCTAGCCCAGTTGAGCCTTCAGATGATTTTGGTTCTAACTACCATTTCACTGCAACTATGTGGGAGGCCAAAAATGGGAAACACCCCACAAAGCGCAGTCAGTCCCTTAAGTTGTGGGGTGGTTGGCTACATAGCAAAAGACAACTAAAACACATGCCCTCTTAGTGAAATAGTTGAACACTAGTATGAATGACAGACAGCTGTGAGACTAGGATGAACTGCAGAGTCAGAAGTGGCCACATGAGAAGAACATGATTTAAACAACAGAAAAATTCATAAGGGGCTTAAAATGGTAGTTTTTCTCCACATTTTTTCTTCTTGTAAATCTACAAACTTGCTTTCTCTTGAAAACACTTTCTTTCATCATAAACTAACAGCTTTGAAAAACATCTGGAAACTAGAGAAGAGAAAAACATTCCCCATGCCCCTACCATTCTTATATTATTGCAGTTAGCTATCTGGTAATGTCTCATCAGGCATTTTTTGTTTTTGTTTTTCTTGATCATGTGTGTTTCATTTCACTTCATTAAAAGTATAATCAAAGGTGGATCTAATTTAATGATGCCTGCAACTTATATAACTTAAGGGGTAAAAAAATTCTTAGTTTAAGAAAAGTTTTAAATGCCTTTTCTCTAACATGTTTTTTTACAAGTCTATAACCATGTGAAACACATTGCTACAAATTCTAAGAGGCCCTGCAAGGTTAGTTTCACTAGCTTGTGTTAAATTACTATTGATCACAATGTGTGTGTGTGTGTGTGTGTGTGTGTGTGTGTGTGTGTGTGTGTGTGCGTATGCGTGTGTGTGTCGTGTGTGTGTGTGTGTATTTTCTCATATCGAAAAAAGTTTGCATCTTTAAGCCTATTTTTTATAATATGAGCTTTAAAGATTGCATATTTTTCTTTTGAGTCAGTGTACTCTAATTGCAGTAATGTAGAGTGCTTGAACCTTGGAACTGCTGACATTTTGGGCTTGGTAATTCTTTGTTGTGGGGGACTGTTCTGTGCCTTTCCAAATATCTCACTCCTAAAGGGCGAAATTGCCCCCCTCTTGAGAGCTACTGCTCTAATAAATCTCCTACTCTGGTTACTTATATAATTTCCTTTTTCATCATTATAATTGAAACATATTTTCATGAATATGATTTTGTTCAATGTTTAACTTTTGCCTTAAGTTAAACTCTTAGAAATGGAATTATTATGTTAAAGAGAAAGGCATTGATGTGGCTTTTGATGTATACTCCCAAATTTCCTTCTTCAAAAAGCTTACAGTTATCTGAATTATGGGCAACACATTTTACTATAGATGTAGATATATATAATATATTATAATTAAGTATTATAATTAATCATAACGAAATAGTATATTTAAACTACATAATATATTTAGGGCATTATAATTAAATCCATTTATTTTGTTAATAAACTCTATTGTCTGAGACTCTATCCTCCTATAGAAAATAATCAGCAAAGAAATTCTGAATTGACTCTTTTAATTGTATTTTGTTAAAGAATTGATCTATTTCAATCGACTCACAAAAAACACTTGAAGATATCATTCTAGTTTGTTGTACTTCTCACTGTCTGCTTGCTTTAGCCCTTCACAGGGAAAAGTCTGTATTTGAATTGAGAAAGCAAGTGGTACAACTGTTCCAACATAACTGACTTCTGGAATAGAAAAACTGTAGGCTTCCTGCTCTGGTTGTTTCACGGATAGGGAAGACAGACTAGGCTTCCCAGCCTGTGTCTATACCTGTCAGGATGAAAAATTAACTCCAGCCCTCTTTTCCCCTTGCCATCACTGCAAAAGCCTCATTATTCTTCCCCCACCCAACCCAAAGATAAATAAAGATCTCAGTTTTGTTTTAGAAACAGAATCTAAAAAATTGCTTTTTGCTCTCTTTGATGCCTGCTGCGAAGATCCCTTTTTTTCGAGGGAAAGCTCTCAATCCTGTCCCTCTTTCCCAGATGGTTGAAAACACTGACTCCCGCTGTTTTACTCCAGTTCCACAACGTATAAATAGTAGGCCAGATTTCTCTCCTGTCAACTCCAACAAGTTTTGCTTTTCATGAGTTCACAAGCTCCTCCTACAGGACTGTCTCCTTTACTCCACTCCTGCTCACTATGTGATGGTCAAAGATCTAAACCACTACAGGGGCGGGTTTGTACCTGCTGGAGGAAATGACATAGTACAAGTAGCCGAAGAGCTTTTTCTATCACACTAGGAATATTCCATGAGAGTTTACATTCACATATGACATTCCTCAAGGTGATTAAAAAGAAGCATTTCTTCCTTTCATCTATCCGTCTCTTTCCTTCCT
>NW_024345601.1:12341258-12419785 GCF_902729225.1 Pteropus medius
TCCTTCCTTCCTTCCTTTCCCTCCCTCACTCCTTGAGTCCTCTTTCTCCCTTTCTTCCTTCCCTCTCACTGTCCCATTATTTCTTTGGCCTCCAAAATGTTTTTACCAAATTTCATGAAAATGAAAGTGTAACAGGAATTGTCTTTTAATCTTAATCTATTCTCATCCACACTCTCGAATTCACAAATGCCTTTATGGCTTTTCTATTTCTGTTTAATGTGAGTCTTCAGAATTAGTTAATATATATCTGCCATGTTTACTTCCCAGAAATGTCCCGATAAAAGCTGACACACAAATGGAGTGCTTATGGCAGGGAAGTGAAAAACAAAAAAGGGAACAGGAGAACCTCTTTAGCAACTCTGGGAAGTTGGAGGAGGTTGGCGTGAAATGCAGGGCATGGGCCACAGGTCTGGAAGGGACTGCTTCCCTACCGGCTGCCTAGCAACCAAAATGTGTACCTGACCTGGCTTTCAACGGGCAAGATTATGCAGTGCCTGTGTACTTAGTAACTGATAAAACAGCTTTCTTGCTGAAAGATCTGATATTACCAATGACTCAGAAGAGTTCAATAGATTTCTAACTTAAATACTTGTTTTGTTATTTAAATAGAAATACTCTCAAAATGCAGGCAAGATAGAATTGGTTTATAAAACAATAAATGGGCAAATAAGGCACTTTCTAGACTAAGGTAGAAAACGAAATACTAATGTCCCAAAGAATATAATAGGTCTCTCCGTAACCCAACTTACTTATTACTTGGGCTTTGGGTATTAGATCAAGCAGAGCTCAGTAGATTGGATTTCAGTATTAAACTCACTATTACCTCTACATTGCTGTATATATTATTTTTCACTTCTAGGTTTTAAAATATAGTCAAATGAAATGAAACTAAAAGTTATAAAACAAGATAACTTGCTTTAACAAATTCATGGGTGCTAAAATCTTGGATGAGTAGTAACAATTTTTGATGTAATATTATCACAACATTTTCAAGATATGTATTTTTTAATCTGGAAGAATTTGTAAAATCTTGGTAAACTATTTTTTCCATCTCTTTCCCTTCTACCCGCAATCTCCTGGGGTGGTTAGGATTAAATTTTTTTAAATGCATAAGGAAGGAAGATCTAGAGGTCGAAAAAGTGCTAAAATTTTGTGAGAATTGATTTGTATGAGCACCATATATCCTGCTGAATAGATTATAAGGACAAACATAAAACATTGGCTTAATTTACTAGCAGGGAGTGTTTTAGGTATGAGGAATATATTTACATATCAACTTCAACATTGCGTTCTAATTGCAACCATTATGGCTTGCCATTTTTGTTCAGAAAGTAAATTTCTTTAATCTAGTTAGTTTAGATTACAGTCAAAACACCGTAAAACATGCATCAACTATATTCACCCGTTTCTCTGGAGACGTGAGTAAGTACTGCAAGTATAATTTAGTGTGATGTTTATCTCCATAATATGATGCCTTTTACAGAGCAAAGAGTTAGAGTCCTTTTTCACATGGTTTAAATAACTGCTAACAATGTACACTTCTCTCTGTTGAAACTTGAATTTTCACTCATTATTTGCACTCTTCTTTAGGCAAAAAGACCATGACCCTATCCATCTTTCTAAAGTCTCTGCTTCACTTTTCTGACTTAGGCCCTTAAGCATATGGTTATATCAGGACCCTGTTTTAATTTTCATTATTGATTGTCATCTAATTAAAAAGTCCCATCCTTATATGAATAGACTGATTAATGGAATATAATAGAAATCCATAAGTAAGCCAACATTGCAATAATTTGGCATATAATAAGGCGACATAACAAATAGGTAGTGAGAAAGATGAACTATCAATAAAAGCTATCGTTACAATTGGGATCTGGGAAAAAAGTTGGATCCCTACCTCACATTTCTGATGTAAAATAAAACCAGAACGAATCAAATGCTTGGCTAAAAAACTGAGGACATCAGTCATACTAATAATAGTCAAATAAGACTTTCGTAATCAATGAATTGAAGAGTAAAGACATAGAACAGTTGAAAAGTACAATCTATAATTTTAATTTAGTAGAGAATATAAATTTTGTTTAAGAACATGTGGGCATTTATAAAACCTGACCACATCTTAACAATTTAGCTAACAATACGAAATTTCAAAGTACTGATATCATACTGAACGCATTCTCTGACGACAATACAATTTAATTTAAATAAAGAATCAAAAATTATAAAAAAATAATCCATCTTTTTATAAATATAAAAACATATTTCCAAATAATTTATGATTCAAGTAGAAATAATAATGGAAATAAGGCTATATTAAGAAATAAATTATAGCACAGATACTATGAATCAAAGTTTGTAAAATGAAGTTAAAATAATACTTTAAAAGAAATTAAATAGTTTAAATATTTAATTAGAGAATAAGACAGTTTTGAAGTTAGAGAGTGCTGCGTCAAATTTAGAGACTGAAAAACTATAACTTAACTGACAAATACCTAGATCCAAAATATATAAGGGAGTCTTTATGCATCAATTAGAAAAAATTACAAACAATCCAATAGAAATCAAAGGAATGAGCAGAATATTTTAAGAATAGGTCACAGAAATGAAACCTAAATACACATCTGAAAAGATGATCGATTTTTTTTAGTATTCAGAACATGCACATTTTAACCATAGTGAGATACGATTTAACACTTGCTTGATTGAAAAGTTTGACCCTAGATATTAGCATGGAGTAACAATAATTCTCACCAACTCCCAACGGTAAGATAAAATAGACTACTTGTTTGGAAAAGTTAATCATTATGTAGCTAGGTTGAAAATATCCATAGCACACAATGCAGACATTTGAGTCCTAGTTACACTATAAGAGTTACAGAACTTTTGAAAACACATACAGTAGAAGATATTGATAAGAATATCCATAGGAATATTGTTTGAAACAGTAAAAAAATTAATCAGCACAAAAATGTCTATCATTAGAATAGATAAATGAATTGCAGTATGTTCTTACAATGGCACATCATACAAGTGAAAATGAAAAAAACTACTGTTCTGCGCACCAACATGAACAATCTCAAAAATAGAATATTCTGAGAAAGAAGCATATTACAGAAGATTTTATATAGTATGGTTCATTTACATATATTCAAATAATATGCTACTTAGGAATCTGTACATACATATATAATTATCCTATTTAAGAATATGTACATACAGAGAGGTGGTAAAAACATAAAGAGAAAAAGGGAATCATAAGTAAAAATTCAGTATAGAGTTTACTTCTGTTGGAGATAAATAGAGTGCCAGGAACGGGATTGGGGAGGAGCCTGCAGGGAGTGTATAGGGTTCCGGTGACATCTTCTGTTATCACAGAATCGCTATACAGAGAGCAAGTTGACAATATCTACTAAAACTGCCAAAGCATATACCCTTATATGAAAGAATACTGCAAAAATAACCCCACACATGTATAATAAGTATACAAGGTTATTCACAGCAGATCTATTTGTAATAGTAAAATCCTGGAAACATTCTAAATTCTATCAATATGGGATTGGTAGAATAAGACATAGTTCCTCCATGCAATGGAATGTAATAAAAAAGATTGCTGAAGCTCTTTATAAATCGATACATAAAGACCTTGAATACATTCATAAGTTAAAAAAAAAGGTTCGAAACATTGTGTATTATACATCTATGTTTGTATAAAATTAGGATGAAGAATATATATTTAAATATGTATGTAAGTTCAAAAATAATATATTTTAAAGTATATGCAAAATTAAGATCATTGTTAGAAGGGAAGAAAACTATAATTTTATACATTTTCTATGCTGAACTATATGAAAATAGAAGGGAACAGGATGGCTGGAAAAGGATGACTGGTTTTATCATTCTTCATTTATTTGTTCCTTTTGAATTTAGGGACTTTGATACAATGTTTATATTAATATTGATAAAAGAAAATAACATTAAAACAATCAATGACACAACCATCCAGTTCTCATTCACTAGGACTTTGTCAAGAGACTGAACCAAAGATCTGTTAATGCCTGGTGGAATGCCACAGAAAGGTACTTCCTTAAAAAATGGAACTTTTCCTTATTTGTAAAAGCATATCACAAAAAGTGTCTGCGCTATTTAAAATCCCTACAAATGCTCCTTGTGCATGTTGGAAGCCATGCGGGACAGCGGCGCTGTCCATATCCTCTTGAAGGAGGAGCAATAAAATACATTTAAAATAACATGGAAGAAAATTAAAATTACTTTTTCTCACAGATGTATGAAACTGTTAATAATGCCATAAAAAATACAATCATGAAATTACTACAGATTTTTATAAATGTAATAAATTTTTATGAGAATACATTCAAAGTTTATCAACAATTCTTGAGATAGAATGAGAACAAACAAGTAAAAACATTCAGTAAAAAGTAAAAGCATCAAATGTGTGAGTTTGAGAAATGATAAACATCTGATGTTGAAGGGACTGGAAGTGCAAACCACCTACATGTCCACCATGAGAAATCATTAGGAGGCGCTTGTGTAGAACTGTATTTTCACTGTTGAAGCATCATAAGCAGCTTCTCCCTAGGCTTTCTTATCTCATATTTTGTGCTCTTTAGCATTGTTTAGGCAATACTCTTTCAATTTCTTTGGGAATTGTCACAACCCTTTAACCTCTTTTTTCTCATTAAGGAGGCTGAGAATTGGATACGTATGATCTAATCCTGGCTGTGTGTGTCCTTGGGCAAGACACATAAACTCTCTGGGCTTTAATACCATTTTGTATAGATGCTAATGTCCCTTCCAAGTCCATCATCCTATAATGCCAGAGTGAAATTCCCGCAACCCTCTTTAATAACTCCTTTCTACACTGACACAAATTAGAGTAGCATTTCTTTGACTCTTCTCTTACAGGATGCTATCAGCTACAGTGATTGAACAAATAGGATTTTACCTTCTTTTCCATAAGAAGTATGAAAATATATGGCTCCTGGCATTGGTTCATCAGCTCAACAACCTTAAGACTGATATCTTTACGGTTCTACTGTACAGACCCTCAAAATCATATGATGAATGCTACTGAAGCTGCCATATGAGATAAAGTCTATTTCTTTCACCAGGCAATTCCCCACCTTCCTACTCGAGGCAACAACTGCTCTAATATCTATGACCATAGACTAATTTTGCCTTTTCTAGAACCTCATATGAATGGAAACACACAGTCATATAATCTTTTGTTTCAGGCTCTTTTCATTCAACATTTTTTTTTGTTTTGAGATTTATTCATGTTGTAGTAATTGCTGAGTAGTATTGCATTCTATAAATATACAACCATTTCTTCTTCTATTCCTTATTGATGGATGTTTGGATTTTTTCCAGTTTGGTGCTATTATGAATAAGGCTGCTATGAACATTGTTGTACAAGTCTTTGTGTGAATCCATTGTCTTCATTTGTCTTGGATAAAAAAACCAGAAATGAAATTGCTGGGTTATATGGCTAATGTATGTTTAGCTTTATAAAACACTGCTAAGGAGTCCTCTAAAATGGCTATACCATTTTGCATAGTTAATTTTGATGACTATATAATTCTGGAATTAATATGTCATCAATTATGTAATTTTTCGAGATTATTGAACATTTAATTTATAGTGTTTTAATGATGCTTTTTAAAAAATAGACAACGCTGAAATGGACCCCTTCATGCAAATAATTTTTATCTGTTACTGGAATATTTCTGTTGTTGGAGTATTTACTTGAAATAGGGGCAGAGTTACTGAATATTGTCATGACTTCTTAATTTCCCAAAAGTCTGTGGTAGTTTATACTTCCTCAATAAATTTGAGAAGTATTACTGTTTTAAAGCTTTATTTTTTATTGAGTTTTAATGTGCACGACATTAAGTGTACAACTTGATGAATTTTCACATGTGTAAAATTCAATAGCTATGGCCTAGATCAAGAAATAGAACATTTTTGGCACCTTATAAACCCTCGTGCCTTTCCCAGATTATATCACACCTTACAAAAGGACCTATTATTCTGACACTGACCCCATTAAAATGATTGCATTTGTGTTTACACTTCAGATAAACTGAATCATACAGTTTCAACCTCATATGCAAGGTTTAAAAGACAAAATAGAGCTATTGCTCAAGTCCAATCTTAATTTCTGATTTGATGGAAATGAGAAGCAACATTTAATAAAAACAATGGTCACCATTCGTTGAGCTCTGGAATGCATACCAGGTGCCACCTAGAGAATTTACACCTTAATCTTATTTAATCTTTTCAATAACCAAATAAGAAAGATATAATTATACCATTTTATGAATAATAAATCTGAAGCTAAAAGTTGAAATTAACTTGCTCGATCTCACAAAGCGAGTATGTAACTCAGCAAGAGTGCGTACTGAGGTCTGTCTGACATCATCCAGCTGTGTCTGACATCATGGCCCATGCTTAACCTATGTCTGGACACTAGTGCTTTAGAGATGCAAATGCTCAATGGTCAGATAAAATATCTAAACAAGTATCAGAGGATGCTTTTACTGGTTCTGCTTTTCTCTATTCTTTAATAAAAGCTAAAGGCAAGCTGCTAGAGATGAGGATCAAAAGTCAACTTGATAACTAGTGCAATTGTCAGGCATGATTTTCCGAATCAACCACGTTCTTCAGTCATTAACAACTTTACTAGAAAACTGAAAGAGTAGGTGTATACTAACATTGCACCCCACAGCTGGCCACATTACTGCTAATCGGGGTCATTTTTTCATTACAATGCAATTATTACCCCCACGACATCAGTGTATAAAATTATATTGAATATAATGAATGAAGTAGCCAATGCTGGAAAAACAGCATGAACTCAAAAAGCACACTGTGAGTAAAGACAACCCTTACACTGAACATTTTACATACTGGAGGACAATAATGATGTTCACTGCCCAGGAAAGAACAATAGAAAGGTAAATCAAAGCCAGGGCTTATATCTGAAGGCAGCTGGAAGCACAGGGCACGATTTCATCCAAGTAATTTCCTAATCCCAGCTGGGAAAAAGATATTAATTTGTATAATGGATTGGAAATTACAAGTGGGTTTCTGCATTACAGAAACAAGCTCCCAGTTAAAACCAAATCAAAGAAAGATGTTATAATACATTTGACAAAAATGCACATATCCAGGAAATTGTCATCATCAAAGAAAATGATGGAGCCAGTACTTAAATAAATTTTTAAGTCTTTGTAATAACTTCATTCATAGGAATGACCTAACTGGAATTTTTATAAATTCCTTTTAAAAAGTTTGTAATAGAAAAGAGATAAAATTGTATGCACATAAATCACAAGTACACATCAATGAAGCGTCACAAAGTTAGCACACCAAGTAACTTCCACCCACATTACGGGACATATGCTGTGTCCCAGGAGGCACCCGCATGCCCCACCCTTGTTACAACCCCACTCTTTCATCTTAAGGGTAACCATAGTAATGCAGGACTGCAAGTCATGCTTTAAGAAAAAAAATAATAAAAAAATTGTCATCCAATACTAATTTTCATTTGAGGAGTTGAACAAATGTCATAACAATTTAACAGCATAGAGTTACTGAAAGAAAAATTGGATACCCTCTGGTACCCAAGCAGAAAGAAAAGTTCATTTTCCCTCACTTTTTATTGATTTTTTAAAATTTCACTTCATTTAATTCAAGTGTTACTAACGGGTAACACAGAGTTGAGTTTTCTTTGAACTTCTTTAATGTACGACAGCAACACAACAGACTGTTGATGAAATATAAAAATTGAGTTAGATTTTCCAGTTTCTGTATGGAGTGATTTTTCTGAAGTCTGCTTTTCAAGCTCTTCTGGTGCCCAAAGGCATACATAACACAATCAGTTAGAGATGGAATGAATTCTGTCCCCTTGGTTTAGTTTTTTAGTGTGAAATTAATCAAGCTAATTGAGATTGATTAACTGAACTCGGCCTTATCAAAATTATAATCAAATTAACTAGAATATTACCATGCAAATATTTATGACATTTCGACCCAAAATAAATGCAAACCTTGAAAATGCTTATGAATACATAATACTAATTATAACTGAATAGCATCTATTTCTGCCAAGATTAAGCTTTTTCCATAATTGGTCTACAGTTGGCTCTTTCCCCTCTATCTATATAGGATATTTTATACTGAATTTATGTTCCCTTCTCCATCCACCAGCCTTCAATCTAAGACTGAAAAATTACTTTTTTTTTTCTTCACATATTTTTTTTTTTGTCAGCAGCTTTCTTCCAGACACTGGAAGGGTTTCGAAAAGCAACTGAAAGGATGTAGGTTGCTAATCATGATTTTCTTTTAAATGTTTCATTCATTCATTCATTCATTTTTCTGAAAGCAAGTGGTTGAACATTTAGCCTCTGCTCTTGCCTCTCCAAATATTCTCAGCAAGCCCGAAAGCCTCCTGTGATGGTGCTTTAGAAGCGGGTGCTGCAATGTACACAGCTCTGGCAGTAAAACATCACTGTCACCACCTCCCTCTCCAACATCCCACCCCCACTGGGGAAGAATAAAACTATTTCAGGAGAAAAAAGAGAGGATATGAATTACTCAGACAATATTTTTAGATGACTTCTGAGCATCGATTAATAAATCTTGGAAAGTGTTATTCACTTTTCATACTATACACCCCAACTCTGGCTTATAAGTAGTATACTAAAAAAGTTTCACGATTCCAACATTTTGTATCATTTTAGTAGACGCTGCAGCATGACACTTGGTTTTACTTCTTAATTGCATCTTCTGCTCCATTTAACTTTTTACCCAACCGGATTTATAAATATTTAATCAGATCACTGCTGCCTGCTTAAAAAAGGAAAAAGAAACCCTGGCTGATCCTCTTGGCCAAACATGACCTTGAAAAGACAAAGACACACAATGTTACTCTTACCTTGATTTACATTTAGAAAGGGAAAAAGTGCCATTGTTGATGAGCAAAATTGAGTTATTAAAAAAAAAAAAAAACTGACCCAGGCTTAGGTAGCTTGGGGTAACTAAAAAAAATCATTTTTCCTGTCCCTTCCCAAAAAACCCAGAGAGATTAATTTTTATCATGACATTGAATTTTCTGAATTACCAAAGTCATAAAGTTGAATTTAAATATTTGGTTTTTTAAAAATGTCTTCTTCAATATCAGCTTATAGAGTATTATAGTTGTGACTGGAGTATTTCTACTTTCTATTTTGGAAGTATGAAGGCTTTTAACACATGCCACTGAAATAAATGGAGATTTGGAGCTTTGTTTTGTTTTCTTTTTGCTTCTATATTTGTGCTTTGTTGCTGTTGTCATTTTTATTTTTCAACTTTTAACTAAACATTGAAATGTATGTTGGAAGTTTTATTTTGTATTTTAAAATTAATTAAACAACTTATTAATTAACTATTGTAAAATCTTGAGTGTTAACATTGCCCTGCCTATTCCATATAATACTTGCTCAACATGCTGGCCTCTGGGCAGGAGAAGCCTAAAGCACAGTTTTCAGATCCCTCTGAGCTGCTTCCTCTGTGTATCACTGGGCCTCTCTCAGGCACTCAGAGTCTCCAGGTCTCACCACAAACTCTCATAATGCACAAGCATCCTCCCTCTCACTCCACACTGATCTGAAAGCCATCTTGACCTCCACTGGATGCTGGGTAACTTCTGCTCTTCCCCTTTCAGTGAACCTAAAACCGTGGTTTAGTAATTTAAATGATGTCCACTGATAACCATCGCGGGTAGCCAAACATTTGCTTTGTCTCACACCTTCCTGAGACTTTCAATGAAATCCTCATAGTTCCATTCTGTTTGTGAAAGACTATGTGATTTTCCTGCCTTTTTTTTTTTCTTTTTGTCTTTGGGGGGCGGTATTCATATGCGTATTTTAGTAGGATTAGGATTATTTACAAAGCTTCTTCTTGATTCTAATTCTAATGTTCCATGGACATGCTTATCTTTTTCTGAAACCTCACAAAATGACAAGCTTCCTGGGCATTATCCACCCTTTTCTCCACTTGTCTAGACCAGGGCCTGGCACAGAGCAGGCACTCAAACATGTACGGTGTCAGTATCTCACACTGGACCATTTTCTTCTGGCAGAGGATGGTGAGAGTTTACAGTATTCTCATCCTGAACTGCTTATTCTATTGAAGACCATGAACAATCTATGGCCAACGTTTCATTTAATAGCTTGGTCTGCACATTTTAGCCAGTTTGACTACAATGCCAGCTTGATTTGGCCATGCTTTAATTTGAGAATTTTTCATTCGAGAAGCAGAAGCATCCTATCATTCTTGCCTCAGTAAATTTGTCTCAAGTAAATATAAGCCTTCATTTAATAGTCTTGGCTTAATTATTCTCCTATGTTTAGAATAATGTACAAACAAGAATATTTTTATCTTTTTTTATGGTTTAGAACATTCATTTTATAAACATTATTTTATTTATTATGATAAAGAATATTTAATTCCTTGTTTTTAAATTACTGGTACTTAAAATGGCAGTGTCTGCTTTCTATGCACAGAGGACTATTTTATCATTGCAAAATCATTTTCTTTATGTTGCCTTTTCCTCATCCCAAGAAAGGGACATTGCATTTTGCTTTGACTGTGTGTATCCAGTAGAAGAGAAAGTATAGAGAATGAGATGGTGGAAGAAGAAAAGCTTCGGATTTTATTGGTCCATGTAGAATGGCTTTTGACCCTCCAGGAGGGTGTCCTGGTGTAGCAGCATGAGGATGACGGCATAGATAAATTGAGTGTCTTAGGCTGAGCTCCCCAGAAACAGCCCAGAGATAGGAATTCGTTTAAAGTGACTTATTGGGTGTAGAGAGTCAAGAGAAAATGTTGGTTCAGATTCTGAATAGTCTTAGCGTGTTCCCAAGGGGAACTCTGGAGTGTGAACTGCATCTCAGAATCTGTTTAGCCTGAATGCAAGGGGACTAGGTTTTCAAACCACAGGATCAGATATTCTTTGCTTTAGGAGGCATAGGGACAGTAGAGGAATCCCCATCGAGTTGGCAAAAAGTGAATCCAATTGCTCAAGAATAATCTTCCAGAGGTGTTTGCAAGTTTGAGCTTTAGCACTGGCACCCACAGAAGCTGGGTTATTTAGACAGGGTGCCAACCATATTTGCTACAATGGAGAAGTCCTTGGTTAAAAAAGAAAAGAGATTTATTTTACAATCCTGAACTGTGCCTGGTTTCTGCATGTTTTAAATATAATTTCCTCCTTTATTGGAGGTTTTAGTGTTTCCTCTTCCTTTTGATTGTTGTTACTGTTGGTACAGGGCACTTGAGTCTCCCAGCATCTCTTTATATTCCTAATTCTGCAGCAAGTGACCTTGAATAAATATTTTAATTGCTCTGAGCCCTTGATTCTCCTCCCCACTCCAATTCTTGATTCTTGGCTGTATTCTTGATTCCAGTTCTATGTAAGTACTGTCTGATTAATTCTAAGATATATCTTTTCACATTTTAATATCTCAGAAATTAAAATGTGACATACCATAATAACTGGCAAGTTTTTTCCTTTAGTACTGGTTACATAAATAGGGGTGATTTTTATAATCACTGGCATTTTAGATTTGATAAAATGTGGCACATTATGCACATAACAGGGTATACAGACCATTTTAGAAAAGTCGTCTTTACTTACATCTGAGTTTTAATGATAAAACACTGACTTCGGGGTGGACTTTTAAAGTGCAGCCTGTGCTTCAGTACCAATGTATTTGAACTAGTACTTCTCTGGATGTATTACATTCTCTATATCACAATTTATTAGAAGGATTTAATTTATTAATGTAGAAGATTGAAACACGAGCACATAGTAGGCCCTCAGAACATTTCCTTATTCTCCTCCTCCTCTTTCTTAAGTCTTAAGGTAAATCTGCAGAATTCCATGTATAAATTGGCATCCTACTAATTTGTGAAAATAAGGAGGGCCTACCTAAATTAATAAAAATTTCTGATGGAATTAATGAAAATTATTGAAAAAATGATTTTTTTAAATTCAAGAAAAAGCAACTGATACAAAGTTATTGAAGCAATGCCTAGGATTTGCCCTTAAGGTAGTAGTCTTAATAAATGGATAAAAATAATTCCATCAGAAATTGGCCTTTTCTTTTTGCACGTGAAAAGTACTTAGGATGAGCTTATCTATAAGAAGGTTAGACATATCTTCTATTGCCTACAGTTTTAGTTCTGCTTTTAATTTGTTTCTGGATAATTTTCTTTGATAGTGTATAGCTAACTTAACACAGTCCCTGCCTAGAGTTACACTTTATCATAATCAGAAACTTTCAAGTTAAGTACAGTTGACATTTGAACAACACGGGTTTGAACTGTAGGCGTCCACTTACATATACTCAGATATTTTTCAAAATAAATATAGAGTTAGTTCTCTGTATCCCCAGGTTTCATATCTGCAGATTGCATGGATGTGGAGTGTCGACTGTATGCATTGTTCTATGCCATTTTATTTAAGAGACTTGAGCATCCCCAGATTTTGGTACTGCAGGAAGGGGGTGTGTCCTAGAACCAATCCTCTGTGATACCAAGAGATGACTGTAGTAATGTTTTTATTCAAATTTTCTACGGCACTGGAGGTGGGGTTGGTGCCTCAAACCCCTGCATTGTCCAAGGGTCAACTGTATTAGCTTAGGTTTAGAGAGATGAAGTTGTGCGTCTATACAATGTTTACAGATGTCTAGGCCATATACTTAATACTTCAGAAATCTTCAAAATGCACAGATTTTGAGTAAAAGAAGCTAGACCCATAAGACTATATACCATATGATTTTATTGATATGAAGTTCAAGAATAGACAAAAGTAATTTATGGTCATACAATTTAGATGGTAGTTGCCTTTGGAGGTAGTGGGTGGTTAGCTGGAATAACCAAGATGAAACTTATGGGGGCGATGTTCTGTATCTTGATCTCAGAGATTCTTTAAAAGGTTTTGCACATATGTCAAAAGTTTTTTGAGCTGTACACTCAACATTTATGTATTTTACTGAAGGCAAATTATACCTTAATAAAGTATTATTAGCAAAAAAAATCATAGGTTACTTGGATCTTGGATTGAACTTTAGAGAGGAAGTTAACATGGGAAAAAAGTTGGTATAAAAAATTGGAGAATAGTTAGATCAAAGTATTATAAGTTTACATGATTTATCCAAACTCCAATCATGTCCCATCACTTAGTACAAACATTATATATTGATTATGTTTGAAACTGCAATAACAATCTACTATCTTTGCAAATTGGATGATAACCTTAAATTAAACAATGGAATATCCTGAAAATCCTAAAATGAGATCCCAAACTAAATTCCTCTTTCACTAAGTTTTGGTCTCAAGAACTTTCAACAGTGTTGCCTCTGAAATAAAAAGATAAGAAGATCCACCAATAGTTTTTCTTCAGGCAAAGTGCTAATAACCACTACAGGGACTTTTCTTATCACTCTGTCACCCAAGTGTGACTTTCTATGTAGCTTTTCTCTGTGCCTGCCAGACTTGAAATAACTCGAATTGCTTCTTGACTAAAACATAAACTCTAAAGCATTCATAATTTAAAAAGGAAACTATATGTTAAATAGCTGAATCAAGCTGTCCAACGATACAGAGATGTGTAAAGTGGTGCCTTTGGCCAAACACCATGCTCTTGTGCACATTATGGGTCAGTACATCTCCAGCAAGAAATCTGAGGGCTAAACTATCTCCAGAATTTAATGAGTGATGTCCTAATAGTGCTTTCAAATTATTGAGCAAAATGAGAGTAGAGATAGGTAAAATTAATTTTCATGTTTTCTTTGGAAAAGAGTAAGACAACATAGTAATATTTGTATATCATTTTCGTGCGGTTCTGGGGTTGTAGAATTCTATATTTGTTTCCTAATGTGTGTTCTGCCTTTATTTGTTCTAGTAAAACTAGACAATTATACAAAATGGAATCAATTATATAAAAATATTCAGATCCCTAGGAGCAACTCCTTTCCCTAAATTTTTAATCATCAGTGGGTGTGCGGAGGTTAGTAAAAAAGAAAGAGGGTTTTGTTCTTATTGATAATATTTTGTATTTTGTATTGTTTTGTATATTGTATCTCTTACTCCCTCTTTCCCATCCTGGCTCATCTAGTTTACTTTTACTCTTCTTTCAGATCTCAGATCAAAGTCCCTTCTTCAGACAGGCTTTTCCTTACCTTTCCCTCCCATAGGATTTTCCCTCATTCATACTAACTGTACTCACATATTGTCTATTTCTCCTTTGTATTATTTGCCATGGTTGTAATATCTTTCTTACTCTGCAAACTATAAGCCACTGAGAAGGCAAGAATTGTATCGATCTATGCTCACTTCACAACTTCAGCTCCAGCCGTATTGCTTGGCATGCTGTATTAAACGTTCAATAGGTACTTAGGGATAAATGAATGTATAAATAAATAAATCATGAATTAATGAAACTCCCCCTGAAACTGACAAGGTTCTGACCTTAAATCGTAAGAACATTAACTGCTCCTTTAGCGAACAGAGATGCCATCTCTTGATACCCAGTCCCCATTTGCAGTTTCTCCCTAGTTGAGTTTCTTTCTTTAGTCTTATCCTGAATCTTGCCTCTGAGAAGATGTTTTGTGATCTATCAGAAAGTTCTTTATCCATAAACATATAGTATTCCTGAAACTAAGAGAGAGGATATTATAATCAAGCTCAGCATTTCTGATTAGTTAGTGTAGGCTAATAATGTTAAGAAACAACTCCCAAACCCAGTGGCACAAAAGTTAATTTCTAAGCTCACATTAAAGTTCAAGTAGGTTGAGAAAAGTGTGGTTCTCTTCCCCACAGCCATCCACGAGCACAGACTCTTTCCATCGTGCCCCTCTGCTCTTCTCTAGGGCTTGGAATCTTCTGCATTTGAAGAGTAGATGGGCCGGGACTAGAGCTGGGATACTCTACTCCTACTCACATTCTTTTGACCATAGCTCACTCATATTCTCCCCTAACTACCGGGCAAGTTCAGAAATGCAGCCTATTGTGTGCTCAGGGAGAAGGGGAAAGAACATGAATGTCACTGGAGCTGTTAGAACTGTTTTTCTCACGCAGGACTGAATCCTCTTTCTTCATTTCCCTCCACCCTAAATCACTCACAGAAAGGCACAATTTCACTGGTCATCAGGTCCTAATTGATAATCCTGTTGTATCATCATCCTGGCTTTTGTTCCAGTTTCAAATGTAGGCAATGCCTCTCAGAGCACCTACTTTCCACGTTCTGGTAAATCTTGCGCCGCTCCTGAATCTCGACTAAGCTCTAGGATCACCACAGAAGCCCCTTCAGAGTTTAGCACCTGAAGAAGGTATTAGACACAAACAACGCTCCTACTCTGTTTCTTGCAGTTCCCCGAGTGGAGCACAATGTCACCTCTCTATGCAGAATGCCTAACTCTTCTATCCTCCTGGTGATTTTTTCTCATCTTCAAGATTTAGATCTAGCACCCCCTTTTCTGCCAGGTGGTGAAAAGCACTCCCTGTGAGAAGTGGCATACACATAGAATATAGGACATACCATTTTATATTGAATGTCCTATTCACTTTGTCTGCAAACATTGTAAGAACTAATGAAGCCTGACACTGTGCTGTACTCATCTTCAGAGCCATAACAAAGGGCACCTAAAAAATCTTTGATGAATGTTTTTTTGACTGAAAAATGCTGGACCACCTTGACCATGACTCAATTACTACATTTATCTTACCTAAACCTTTAGTCACCAGATTTTTTGGAATTTAAAACTCTTACATGTCACTAGGAGTATAAAGAACCAAACTGAAAAAAAAAAAATTCACATATAAGTGGATATCAGAACCATAATTTCTTACTTTATATGAAAACTTGAGATTCCTTAAAAAAAAAAAAAGTAATCCCAACGTTTCCAATTTAGCTTACTATAGCTTTGGCTATTTCTCGTATTATAAAAATAACTCACGGGCTTTCGCTATTACTTGAATTTACACATATAAACGGAAAACTGCTTCTGGCAGATTAGACTGTTCTCTTGGAAAGATTACGCATTCTCCTTCAAGTCCATGGGAGGCTGACATCTCTCTACTCCATATAAAATGAGTTGGCCATCACTTGCTTTGGCCTCATCATGAGCACAGTGAATAGACATTGAGCTCAACTGTGTGCCTGGATTTGACCAATGTAATATTAGAAGATGTGATGCAGCAGAGGCTTGAGATGTGCTTCCATAGCTGAATGTGCTCTCATACACATGGACCAGTGCTAGGAGGAGAGCATGTCTCATAAGGTGCATGAGATACATGTGGAGTAGAGCCACCTCACCTAATCCATCCATCTGAGCTGAGTCTTGATAAGCACCCACAACTGACTCGGTTGGAGTGATAATAAATGGTTTTTGGTTTAAGCCACTGTACTTTGGGGGTATTTGTTATGCATCAATATTCAATGTGTATATTTCTTATATGAACTTTATATTGTGCCTCCCTCAAAGTCATGCTTTATTAGACAGCAAATTACTTCTGATTGAAGCACTAAACATTGAACTAATTCAGACTGTAGAAAGCAGAGATTAATTAACTACTCTCTGATCTGGTAACACAAGTTTCTAAACAGACCATGCATCAATATGAATAATTTTGTAAATACTGACACAAATTCACAGAGCGTATGTGGTAGGAAGAGAGCTGCAGGAGAGGTAAATGATCAGGTTAAAATTTCTAATAATTGTATAAAACCTGAATATATTTAGTGTCAAAATTACAAACATACTTTAAAGTAATGGTGTATTCATGCTAACAGTTATTAGTTTAATAAAACCATTGCTCTAATAAAGCAGATGCTATTACTGAAACAGCTTTCTAATTGAAGAGCCATTAAGACAGAAACAATAAGTGGTAGTACTGTTAAAAGTCTGGGGCTGCTCCTCCAGGAATGAATACTGCACAGAGCTTTACCATTTCAAAACTTCTGTTATTTTCAAGATAGCAGTACTTTGTGCTTTGACTAACATTTTGCCTTCTATTCTCTTCCCCACCCCCACCCCTGACTTTTACAAGCTAATCACTGTCAGTGAGTCTAAATATCATTTAACCTAAGACCTTGTTACTCAAAGTGTAGTCTGTAGACCAGCAGCAGCAGCAGCCTTGGGTGTTTGCTAGAAATGTCAACTCTCAGGCCCCAACCTAGAACTGCAGAATCAGGATCAGAATCTGATTTTAGCAAGATCCACGGGTAATCCACATGCACATTAAAATACGCAAAGCACTGTTGTAAAAGATAGTTCCTTCCTATGATTAAGAAGATATATTATAATTAAATATCGCAAATTCTATGTAAATCTCTGGAGTCATTTCTATATAACTAAGCTGAAGTCCTATTACTTATAGTGTGGTCTTATGGACCAGCAGCTTTAGCATCACCTGGGTACTTGTTAGAAATCCAGGATCTCAGCCCACCCCTGCACTACTGCAGGAGAATGTGTTTTAACAAGCTCCTCAGGTGATCTGCATGAATATTAAAGCTTGAGAAACACTGCTCTAGAACATCCTTTCTAAACAATTACTTTACATATGAAGCAAAAATAATAATATAAGAATATTCATTTATGTATCCTATATGGGATATATATCACGAGGTGAAATAAAATATATTGCTTTAACTTTTAGCCATGATTTTTGTTTGGGGGCAGAAACAACACTATAAGAGAATAGAAAGGGCTTTACTCTATGGGACAGAATATTGTTTAGGGATAGGACTTCTTGATTTATTATGATATATAATCTTCTTAATGATAAAGTTTAAAATGCTTTTGTTTCTTCAGCTCTGGTAGAGCTTTACCATTTCTTTCGAAAGTATTTTGGCCCTATCCTCACCCAGGAGGTTATAGGGACCACTATCTTATTTCAGAGGATATTTAATGATAGCAACTGGCAGGAAGGAAACAGAATTCTTACAAGACTTTAATGGGAATGTAACTCTTGGTTTTAGCACCTGTTGTGTATATTGTATATGTCTTCATTTTTAATTGTCCAATGAATTCTAAACACTTGATGCATTTAAATGAAGATAACTGTTTATACTGTAAGAAAATGTAATTTATCTTACTGAAACTTACCATGAAGAGAGTGTTCATTCTGTACCCTGGTCTCACTTAATAGATTACTTTTCCTGTGCGTAATGAGTGAGTGTATATGTGTGCCATTCATTACTGTATAACACATATACAGCCAGGGGCTCTAATACTGAGTGCATAGCTTAATGAATTTGTTCACAGCTATACCCCTGTGACCTCCTCCTAGATTAAAGAATATGTACACTACTCCTGAAGACTTCCCCTTGTCTCTTCCTTTTGATTAATATTTCCTCTTCTTGTATGTCATATACATGGAATAAAACAGTATGTACTTGTTTGTATCTAGATTTATACATTGAATCCCTTTGTTTAAACATTAAATAACTCCCTCCTAAAACCACAAAGTTTTTTAAAAAAGAGAGGATAACTGATATCACATAAGTTCTCCAACAATCTAAAAATACTTCATTTAAAAAATACTTTGGAGAAGTTTTAGTAGGTTTATATTTACAAAGCTTCAATACCTCCTCAAACCACAGAGAAAAAGGGTATTAAACTACTTAGTAAAAATAAATGTTTAAATTATCATATGTTTTAAACTATAATAGTTAAAATATATTAAATATCTTAAAATAATAAGAATTATAAATATAGCATCTAAGTATAAATCTCAATTTTCAATACTGATATACTGACTTATTTATAACTTATTTACATAGATTTTTTCATAAATTCTCACTATCTCAGTGAATCAGAAATGTACTAAAAGTGATGATGACACACTCAACTTTGTAGGTTTCTGATTAAAATTTTATCATTGTTTTAATTCCAAAAGAACTGATCATTTAAGCCCAAATCTAATAAATATTTTAATCATATCGACTGAAATTTTAGACAGCAAACCTTTTTTTCTTCTTCTATTTAAAGTAATTATTGTCTTATCTAAAAATGTTTAGATGAATACATGGTAAAAACCCTCTGCTTTAGAAATAGTCCAGTCGAAGTTTAATTAGCCTCAGTAGAACAGTAATTAAAAATAAATTTACTTCTGTGAGAACAGTAAATTTTTAAATTACAGTTTAAAAAGGAACATTATTATCCTTCAAAAATAACTCAGACAATTAATTTTGTTGTGAATATAGAGGGTTAGATTTGGCTAGTGGAAAATTTCTAACATGAAAGTAACGTGTCTCCAGTTGTGAAATTATTTGGTTGACAGAATAAACAAGCTCCTCGTTATATCTGACACCTGATTCACTCTAATATCTAATATTGTCAGTACGATGATCTTTGGGTCTCATCCATAGTAGACAAAATGATGAATTTTACATTCCTAGAAAATCTCCTCAGACTATTTGCCCCTTGTTATCCACAAAATCAACATTAATCAGTCAATCAATCAAGGCATTATGCAGTCCTTTCCTGTGAGTCATAAATTAAAATAAGTGCCAGGAATGACGGGGAAAAAGTGTTCCATAATGTAGTCCCTCAAAAAAAGCAGAAATATAAGCAAAGACACAAGAAACAAAGCAGAAGCAATGTTTTTTCATGCTTATGTTAGTCCTTAAATGGCCTAATGGGGCAATATCACATCAAACAGTCACTTGAAAAATGACAATTATTACTGAGTCTTCAGAAGGAAGCGTAGATTGAAGTCACCTTAACAGTCTTAATACTGCATATATGTATGTATCTTTTTAACCAATTTCTCTTATCTTTAACGTCTTTTCTCATGCCAATGTCTTTACTAGAGAGCACTATCGTCTAAATGCTAAAATAGCTTTAGGTTAATTAACTGATATATTTACTCTCTCTTTATTTTCGTTTCATTGTATTTTAGAAGCATAAAGAATAATATAGTTTGAACTGTAATATTAACTAGCGTTCTTTTAGAATACAAACAAAATGACAAATTTCGACTACCTTTGCTTTCTACCCCAGACTGGATCTCATTGAAAGATTTCTCATTTGAATTTGTGTTTATTTCCAGAGTACCTGAAAAATATGTTCAACAATCTCCCCTGCTTCAGTTCAAAATGATGACTTCATTTCCAAGTTGTCTTAGAAGGATTGGTGCTCTCTCATGTGAAATGTGTTTTGGAAGCACTTTGAAGCAGGTGTATTTTCTATTGTCTAGCCAGACACAGGCAAGGCACATGTGTGATTTCTCTCTGCAGCAGCACAACACAAAGACCCAAAACATTATTGGATACTAGTGAAGTTTTAGTATTGAATTGCTATTACTGTGAAAAGGTTAGCCTTTAGGAAAAAATCTAATTAAAATATGAAACTGTTTAGGTAGTAATGTATATAAGGGTGAGCCACAGGGAGTTGTCTGCCCCAAGTGCAGATAACAAGGGAATGCATTATCTAAAATAAATTAGAAGTAAAAGTTGGTTGCTTTTTATATCATCCTTTCCTGGAAATTCTTAATAATGTCCCTGTAATAAAACTCCTGCCTCAAAAAATATTTGTTGCTTTTACTCCTGAACACTTAAATTGCTGGGAGATATATATACATATACACACACACACACACACACACACACACACACACATATATATTCTCTCTATATAATATATTTATATGTAAAGATATATTTAAATTATATATACATATAATTTATTTTTATATATTTGTATATTATATTATATATAAACATTAATATTTAATATTTGTTAATATATAATTTATATATTTGGAATTATATTTATTTCTATATACTTCAATATATTTCTTTAAATTAACTATATGCTTTATATGTATACTTATATATACCTTAAATGAGCACATTTTATTACTTAATTTTTTTAATAGCCATTGCATTCTACATGGAAGTTTATTTGGAGAACTACTTTAAGTTGACCCCTGACATACAACTGACACATACAGATTCAACGCCACATGTTTTCAGGACAAGAAGCAAGTAACAGTTTGGTTTGAATTCACTCAATTTGGTCAAAAGCCATGCTTCGGCCTCTGTGGTATTACATACATCAGAGCAGATTAGGCATAAGCAAGGATTGCACAATGATGGTAAAGACGAAGAAATAGAACTTGAATCATTTCAAGTCTGTCATCTGATATGACCACTTGGTATTTTATGTGTGTTTAAACTTTAAAACAATAAAAGTATGAACTTTGAGGTGTTACATATTTGTTGGATAAGCCAAACTTTTAGTTCATATATGAATATATTTGTTGTATTTTGAGTTGCTATTTAAAATGAAATCCACATATTGTTTTACTTATAACACACTCAAAATTATCTGATTACTTGGTAAGGCAATCCATGCTAGGCTAGCCCCACTGATAGATGGAACGATTTTCTAAATGGGATTGGGATGCAAGTACTCAAACATTTGTCATGTCTTTAAATTATGTAAAGAATTTTTTTTTGTTGTGAATTCTATGATTTTCTGAATTAATTCTCTTTTCTACAGTATTTTAAGTTAAACTAATTGATAAACTTTAAAATTATCTTGGACACCACGGCACACAGCTAACGAAAGATGCTGGCATAACTGCAATCCTCTGTTTTTGAAATGACTTGTTGATAAAAGAATACAGAAGCTAGAGTAGCAGCTATACGGTAAAGGGTGTTAGATGCTGCAAGGGTCCAATTTTAATATGCAGAATTCAAAATTACAAATAAAAGCAAACTGCAAAATATTAGCTTTAGAAAGGGAGATACATAAAATTCCAATAGTCAATAAAGAATATTTGATAATAATGTATTTCTTATTCCATTCTTTCTCTATTGTATTTATCAATGCATATTGTTAAAACATTTATTTTCAAATACCATATTCTTAACCTCTTTATAATTGCTGCATTAACTTCTTTATCCAACTTTCTGACACCAATCTCTCTACTCTGTTCCTTGGTAAGAAATATTAAATACCTCCATGACTATCACAGTGAGGCAACTCTAGCATACCACTTACTTGTAGCAAATTTTCATTGCCCTGTAATCCAAATCTACTGTTACTATGGTATCCATGAAATCTTGTTTCGTTGTTTGAATTTTAAGTTGATGGATTCTTGGCCTCTTGATGAATACTGACCTCTGTTATTTCCTTTGTAACTTGACTTTCATATTTGTTTACTACAGATTGTGGCATCTGGGAAATCATCTCCTTAAAACTTTCACTATCCTGAAGGGTTTGTAACTTATTGATTACTCTGATCTTTGGCGACTGTTACTTCCCAGTTTCTTTCTCAGTTACTGTTACTTTCTCAGATCCCAAAAGTCATGAAGCAACCTCCAATTTATTGTTATCAATAAATTTCTATTTATTTTATTGATATCAATAAAATATAGTGTGACCAATGTGACCTTATAACTTATTGTTAAAACCATGATACTTGTGAGACTTAAAGATTTTCACTAAGAAATTGGTTTTATTATATAATTAGACCTATATGATATTTTTATTAAAACTTTAAAAAATAAAATTCCAATAATAATATCCTATTAAAAATGAAAAATCTCGGGCCAATGATAAACTGGACAGCAGATATCATCTGAGATTACATCAGATAAAATGGGGTAAAGGGTCACTCTTTTCATAACTTTCTTAGGCTTACAGAAGATATTTTTGGATTAGATGTTGTTAGTTAGATGGACTGATTATTTTAACTCCACCTTGACTGGCAGTTCCCCTTATAAGTAACAAGCCAACTCATGGAAATTTATTTACAATGGGTCATGGTTTTAAATACACACATCTATAACTGTAGCTTCGTTTAAACCTATGATTTTTCTTAAGATGTGCTTTGGCTTATTAAAATGTATAATTTTCAAGTTGATTATACATGAAGTTCTTTGATAGTTGTTTGGCATGTTAAAATATGGAATTTCCATGTTTAATATAGAGAACATCATAAAAAGGTTGAGACAATTTCACATTGATAAAAAAGTAGTTGCCTAAGTAAAATCTTCTAGTATCTCAAAGACAATATTGAAGAGAGAAAACAATTTATTATTAGATAAGGATGTTCAGTTGCATTGGGTTCAAGTCCACAAAGCTAAAAATACTAGGTTAGAATGACTGGCCAGATGCTAATAATTTTTCAAAATCAAGTTTTTTATTTCTTTAAAGGTAAATGATCTTTTCTAAAATTATTGCAAACCAAAAAAGATAACCAAAATTCAAATAATGCTGCATTGTCTCCTGTGTTAAACCAAGTTATGAATGGCCAGTACCTGAGTAAGGAAAAAAGAAAGAGAAACCAGGGAAATGCACAGGCCCAGTGCAATGATCTCTATCCAAAACCAGAGTTAAAACTTACTTTCAAAATAGCAAGTTAAATTCTCCAGCTGTGCCAAGAGTTATTCCCTCTAGGAAAATGAAGAACAGTGCTTTCCCAGTTGTCCATTTGACAGATTCCTCCAATAATAATAGCAAGTAATTTGGATGCAATCTAACCCATCTTTAATTAAATTGTTACCCCCATTCACTCCCTTAAAGACCAACTAGTTTCTCCAAACAGATGTGACATAATTACCAGCTACAACGGATTGCTTCTCAGCTGAGCCAACTGTATTTTCCCTCCTCTCTCTTTTAGGTGCTAAAATTTCCAGTTGCCTTTTGGAGGAGTTAATCTCATTGAGCACTCTGACAATTTCATGAAATTGTCCCTATCCTATCTAGCAAAACAGGATCTATTTTACAGAGCATTTCACCTGACACCATAGTAACAAGATATTTGTCACTGGAAAGATCTGAGAGACTTTTATATTTATATGAGAAACAAACACCAGACTAGTAGGCTATATTTTTCTAATTCTTTCTACTCCTTCCCTGCACTAATTGGAGGATATAAATATTTGATTGCTGCTGTATTCACCAATTGCATTAATTCGAAATGTCTCTAGTGGGGTAACTAAAACCAATATCCATTCTCTGTGTTTCCATACTAGTCAAAGAGGTTGTCAAGCAGCACGCTGCTACATCTCAAGAGTATTCTCTGCTCAGAGAGGAGACAATAGCTGAAGAAACTGCAATGGCCTGGTGGAACCGTACTTGAAAGCATAGGGAAAAAAGAATCGCCATTGGTTCTCCTTGAGAAAAGGCTTGTTTCTTTATCACAGTAAGAACTATCCACTGTCGTCCTTAAGAGAAAAGCTACAAAAAAACACAACTGCCCATTTCTCAATGCCACACTGGCAGTATCAGACAATTCATTGGTGCTCTGCTTTCAATGTTTTCAAGGAACCAAATATTTTCTGGTAACTTATGCGTTAAAACTGTATTTTAAGGGTGCGGTAGAAGAAAAGGTAAGAGAAACAGAAGAAGAAGAAAACAGGAATAAAGAAAGAGAAGAAAGGGTAGGGGCTGAGGCACAGTCCTATTGTTCAGATTTTAATTATGTGAATTTCACGTGTAACCCCAAACACATCTTGTGGTCTAGATTGCAATTAAATTAAAGGAATCTCACTCTGGATTTATATTGCTCGGAAAACATTTATCAGTCGTATTTGCCATTATTTTTGGTATTTCTAGAAACATGGGGGCATTGCATGTTTCTACCCCACTTTGAACTTAGGTGTGGCCATGTGGTTTACTCTGACCAAGGAAATGTCAGCTACGTCACTTCTAGGAGAACATTCTAAGAATCAGACATGTTTTGTCACTTGCCCTTTCCTTCTGCCACAGCAATTGCAATGCAGCAAATGGTGGCTGCTCCATCACAGGGACTTCAGAGTGAAGATAATAGAGAGCACAACACCTGCCAATTTACAATGGAACTTGAGTACAGTAGTCGCTCCTTATCCACGGTTTCACTTTCTGTGGTTGAAGTTACTTGCAGTCAACTTTGGTCGGAGAATATTAAATGGGAAATTCCAGAAATAAACAATTCATAAGTTTTAAATTGCATGCTGTTCTGAGTAGCATGATGAAATCTTAATGCTGTCCTGCTCTCTCCTGTCTCGGTCATGAATCATCCCTTTGTTCAGTGTATCCACACCGTATACACTACCCGCCTGTTAGTCACTTAGTAGCTGTCTTGGTTATCAGATCAGTTTTCAGAGTTGAAGAGAGGGCGCACATTCACATAGCTTTTACAGTACTGTTATAGTTCTATCTTATTATTAGTTATTATTGTTAATCTCTTACTGAGCCTACTTTATAAATTAAACTTTATCATATATATGCATGTATAGGAAAAACATAATCTATATAGGGTATGGTACTATTTGTCATTTCTGGCATCCACTGCATTGTATCCCCAGTGGATAAGAGGGGATACTGTACAATAGAGCTTGACTTGGACATACACTTCTTGTATTAAGCTCTTCTGTCAATAAGCAACTATAACTATGCCTTTTTGTAAAATCTTTATGCCCCTTGACTCTTCTCCCTAGTCCTGCTCTAACTTTAGAGATATTAAAAGCATCATATTGAGTAATGTAGGAAAAACTAGAAAGACAAGGGGTGGAAACAGTGACAAAGCTGGCCACATTCTTCCCTGAAATCTTACAAGGAAGGTAATTTTCAAATTAGTTGAGTAAATAAAACTCTTACATTCGACTTTCTTAGAATCTAAATTTTTATGTTAAATGTTTAAGTTATTTAATATTTAAAAGAGAAATATACTTCCATCATTCAAAATTCAACAAGTAAAACCAAAGTATACAACAAAAAGTCTCCCACCAAACCCTGATGCTATGAGCCCAGGTCCTCACCCCCAATTCCTAAGTGGTATTTTTTAAAATATATACTCATGTATGCTTCTGGAGATTTTTAAATAACTATACAATACCAGAGGGGAGGAAGAAAAAAATTTTTTAAATGTCGAATATAAATAAATAAATAAATAAATAAATAAATAGCTAAATAAATAAATAAATAAAATTTTTAAAAATAAAATAAACTATATAAATGTCTAAAAAATAAATGACTATACAGTGAATATAAATATATATCTCTTATTTTAATGGTAGCATACTATATATGCTGTCACGCTTTTAAGTATCTTTTAAAAAGGAAACTATTTGTAAATGTGATACTAATCTAAATCATTGTGATTTATCAGTGAAAGAGAAGAATAAATCAATAGGACTTGTTTAAAAGTTTGTGAGATAAGAAATATAGTAACTTTCTTTTCTTTCCATATTCATTCGATAAATTGTCCATGTTCAGTAAGAAAGAAAAAGAGAAGGGACAAAAGCTGACATTTTTTCAAGATTGACTCTGTGAAGTCTGGCTCACATACGCTCGTGTAGCAGATAGGAGGGTGTCCTGGAAACCAGTCAGGTTAGAAAGTGGAAAGAGTTGGAGGGAAGAGGCAATGTCAAGGAGGAGATGATGTTGAATTTTGTGCAGGAGAAAGACAGGCATCTTGCCAATTCACCCTAGGCGGGGAAAAATGTAGTGTCTCTAAGAAATAGAGGAAATAGCCTGTCCAAGCAGCTGCCAGCCTTCATTAGAGATCTGAATGTCATTTTAATGAGTTTGGACAAGTTATACTGTTGGAGGTGTGTTTGATCAGATTGGTGAGTAAAAAGATTACTTCCTAGTATTCTACTACTACTGGTGGCTTTTGTGCTTCACTATCCAAAGTGCCTTCCCCTCTATAAACTAATTTGATCTTCATATTAACCTTTAAGGTGGGTCTCATTTTGTGATTTTCCAGATAATAGTAAACTCAGGTGCCAAGATTCCACAGCACATAGCTGGTCAATGAAAGGATTGCAAACTTTCTTCTCTGTTCAGCCATTCTCAGGACTGCTGAAGAAAGATGATTAGCTGGAACAGAAACAGAGTAGAACAGGAGACTAAATCTGCCCAAGGCTTGTAGATTTTCTATGACGTGGGGAAAGAAGATGGGAGAATATGAGACACGGCAAAAGAATAAAATTAAACTAATTTTTCAAATTTGTTCTCTCTAGGAGTTATCAGCAAACTGGCAAAATTATGGTCTGGAATTGGGATTTCATAAAACTATTCTACCAGCAAATAGTCTAAAAACTCTGCAAAGAAGCACAAAGAACAAAATATTTTCTCCAAGAGTTGGAGACCAGCACTTGGAAAACTACTCAGAACAATGGAGTTATATTATTAACCAATCAGCAAAACTTGGGAAATGTTTTTATCTATGAGAATGCAGTTGTTGATAGAATAACTAGAAGTTGAAAATGTTCAATGGATAAATGCAGTTAGGTATGAAAAAACTTTACTTAATTAAATATAAATCAATGTGCCAGAAAATAAATAAACATTATATTTTCTCTAAACAAGGACATATGTATATTAATAACTCTGCAAATAATACAATAAAAGATTTCAAGCTATAAACATGTCCATCTGCCTTGTCAATTGAAAGATGTTAAAAAATTATTTTTCAGAAAAATGTATGGCTATTAATATCACATTTATCACATGTAAAAGTACCGACAAGAATAAGAAAAGATTTAAATGTCAGAATAGTTCATGTCAAGTATTTTTCCCTTCTGGAATGTTTTAAGAATATATAATTTTAATAGTTACACTATCTTTAGAACCTACCCACTATTAAATTTAGTTTTAAGTTTATATAACAGCATTTTTAATGCAGCAGTCATTACATACATTAAAAATGGAAAATGATCTTAGTAATAAAAAAGATGTATAAGTTAAATACATTCAACAAACAAAGTGAAGCCATTAACTATAATTTTATTTCTTTATTTGCTTAATTATTTATATTTTAGAATTGCATTCCTCATGCCTTAAAAGAAAGTACCCATCTTAGGAGAAATAAAACAAAGCACAGTCATAATAGAAACAAACAAACAAAAGTATGTATATTTTTCCCCCAAAATGGCAGCATATCTACTGCTATACTTTTTAATATTTTTTTTAAAAGAGACTATTTGTAAATACATGTTATGACCTTAAGACTGCACACTGCAAAGCAAACACCACTAATTTAGGGAGACTCGCCTCCACAGAAGCAATTATGTAGCAGGCCAGGAACATGGCACAGGGATGTTTCCTATGGCCCATTGTACGTAAGTTATCACAGACGGGCATTTCGCTTTACCCAGCCTGAAAATCCAGCAGGGTCAGCATCGCTGTCCCATTTCTCAGGGTAGACTTGCAGCAAGCTGGTAAAGACTTCTCTCCAGAGGCAGCCTCAGAAGATGAGACAGAGTTTAGCAAGCCCTCAGCGGCAGCAACCAGAATAGAGCCCACCGCTTCCCATGCAAAAGGCACATCTGTGTCTTCATTCTTCAAGGAGTCCACACTGAGTGCCTGCTGTGTGCCTGGGGAATGCTGGTGTGCAAGGCACAGTCCAACAATCTCTCCCAGGCTGTCCTGACCCTTGAGGAGGGGAGATTATTAGGCAAATAAGTGAAGAAATGAATTCGAGATCAGAATTGTGCCAAGAGCTTTGGTTTGGCACAGGCTGGTCTTTGTTGTGGAAAAGGCATTATCTGTCCTAGACCACGAATGGTATATAGCCTCTCTCTGGTTGGTCCATGCTACTGCAGTGAGTTTCTGTAGTGCAGCTGGTGGAGAAGGAGGGAGGGTCACCAGAGCACCTTCAGATGTACCAATGGGTGTCTAGAAGTGAGCTATTAGGGTATCTCAGAAATCTTAAAGAGAGACCACACATTACGAATGAGTTGCTGGGCCCTGAACTAAGGGCAGGAAACAGAGAGAAAATTTTTCTTTACTATTCTTTCATGCTGCATAAGGAGATAGTGATACATTTTATGCATATTTAATATAACTAATGCAAACATGAATACAAATACAAGTAGATATACGATTAGCCAAGATTTTGGGAGCACTTATGATGCTCCAGGCACAGCTGTAAAGTGTTTCAGGCAACATCTCATTTAAGCCTCATGATCACCCTACCAGCAAGTTAGAATGTACATCACAAATTCCATGTTAAGGAGGAGGAAACTAAGTCTTAAAGACATTAAGCCACTTGCTCAAGGCTATAAAAGCAGTAAGAGTGACTCCAGGATTTGGACTGAGGCAAGATGACTTCTGAGCATGGGCTCATAATCACTAAAAACAGAAATGTATGATAAAGATGAGGAACAAAGATTTAGTAAAGGTTTACTTTCCTAAAGAGCAGAAATAAACAATATTTAAAGACAATGTGAACTATTTGTGCACAAAAGAAACCCAGATGTCTTCTGTGATCCTTGTCATTTTGTGATTCCTACCATTATTGCTCATATCACAATGAATCATGCTAAGCTCTAGATTGTCAGCAAAGATGCCAACATTTTAGGAAGGACGAGTTTCTCAAATATCTTAAATATATCTTTACGATCTTAGAGACTAGAATAGTATATGGAACCCATACTAAAACATTTGTTGTACTATTTGTAAAATATTTGAATTCTCAAACAAAGGGACCAATTTGTATAGTAAGAAAGATAATTTAAAGGTTTAAAATGTTCAATGCACTTTCTTAGACTCTGCTTCTTTTTTTTAAGCTTCTTTATACCTCATGGATTGATTTTATGGGTTTTTCCAATAAATGACCTTTTCTTAAATTAATAAACTGCTAACAAAAAGTCATTGGAATACTGGATCCAGCTCAACTGTGTCATGTAATCTTTTCTAAATTCTTTTGGTAAATTTCTTATGTTATGATTTTTGTTAAAATTATCATTGACAGATTGTTCTTAAAAAGTAGAAAGACTAAATTGTCCACCTACTATCTAACAGACTGTAAGCTCAGGGGAGGAGGGACAATACCAGTTTCGTTTATTGATGTATCCCCAGCACCTGAAACAGTGCCTAGCACATAATAAGCACTTAATGTATATTTGTTGAATTAATGTAAAATACCAGTAATGTGAAAAACTTTGTGAATCACACAGAAGACTCCACAAATATTTACCTTTCTGTGTTTCTATTTTTTATGTTTCTATTTTCTATTTTTAAAATGCAGCAAATTAGCATACCTATTGCCTTATTACAAACACGGGAGAGTTGAGTACATCTTTTAAAGTACTTTAATACAATAGACAAATTCTTAAGGTACTGTAGTTCTTACTAGTTAGGGAGATCATAGTAAAATACTTATTTTTAAAATGAAAATCACATACTGATTCAAAATTAGACGAACATACATCCTGGCATGAAGGTAGACTTCGACAAGCTCATTATCATTCCATCAGCAGAATAAGCTTTACTTTTTTCATGGGGTTACAACTCTGACAAGCCATACAGAAAGATTTGTGGATAATCTGGTCAATTTTTATGTGGCATATATTCAGAAGAACGAAGCAAAGGCTGGAGTGTTTGCTTTCTCAATGACTCCTGCTGTATTTGGAACCTACCACATGAAAAATCTGGATTCAACTGCCAGAATGCGAGAGACCATGTGAAGAAGACACAAGCCATCTGAGTTGAGGATATTCGTGGCCAGTCTCCAACTTATCTGAAAGCTGAGACGACTCCCATAAGGTACTCCATCTGAGATCATCTCAGCCTGACCTAGATCAGCAGATTTAGCCTGCTGAGTGAGCCCTGCTCAAATCACAACTGCTGAAACAAGAGCCTAAACAAAGGATTGTCTTAAGTTACCAAATTTTGGAGTAGTTTGTAATGCAGCAAAAGCTAACCTGCTGTCCACGGTTTAGTCACTATTACAGCATCATATGTCCTTTTTAATGCATCACTCTCTTCTTTATTGGATGATTCTCCCCTTAAGGATGTAACTGCTAAGAGGGTAGGGACCCTTGACAACCTTATTTTATCACATACCCCCAGCACTTAGAAGAGTTCATACTTACTAGTTGCTCAATAAATACTTATGGAGTGAATAAATAAATCTATTTCATAGAATTATTTTGAAGGTTAAATAAAATAAGTTATAAAAATGAATATTTCAATTATTGGCATTTAGTTTGTTATAAGAATTGATTTTTGTTATTGACTCTATTACCATCCTAAAAGATAGTGACTATGAAATTAAAAAAATACATTCAAGAAAGTCATTATCACATAAAAAGACAAATGAAGATCTTAAGTACTTACAAAATAAGTACTTAAATATTACATACTAGACTATCAAATGAATGCAGTAATTAAAAAGAAACACTCCCTAATAAATAAGGCTAAATTTCTCTAGTTAACAAGCTTCTTGTCTATTTACTATTTATTAACTGATTTTAAAAATTCATCAGGAGTTCAGATATTTTTCTATATATTTTTTATTTATATAAAACATTGTTTTTACCTTTTTCAAAAAAATCTTAGTAATCTTTTTTAATCATTCACACAGATAATCATTGTAATTGTCAGTAAGTCAAAATAATGTTTGGATCTACATAAAATCATCTAAAACTATAATCCAGCAGCCAAAATAAATCCATTTTATAGTCGTGTGCATGGTTAAATATTTTACAATTAATTGGCTTGTAACTGTTGTTAGTAGCTTTCAAAAAGAAAAAAAAAAAGAAAAAAAATTGTTTTTTCAGAAAATGCCAAAGGTAAGATGGGTAATTTGGCTAATTTTCTCCTCAAAACATATTTAATAGTTGCTGGCAGAATTATATTCAAAATATTATCTCTGGAATTACTTTCCAAAATTATTTTGGACAGATGGTATTTCGCTAAATCCTCATATATCATTGTAAAGTTCAGTAACAAATATCAGATGGGTATTTCAAATATTCAACAATGCATTTAATAAATTAAAAAATTACAAACATTTTCTAGTAGTATATGGGCTGTAGTTATACACAAAATTAAATGTAGACTTGGTGTTTACTTTCAAATTTCAGTGTTTTCTTCTACATAAAATGCATAGCTTAAATAAAAATTTTATAATTTTTTCCTTCACTTCCAGGCAATTAAATTTACTAACACATGTAATGTATGATTATTTATCAGATTCCTCAGACACACATATATTCTATATAACATTCACTGAAATAATAATAGTCCTTTGAAATTTTATGTCAAGAACGCTTCTAATATCTTCTAAGTAGTTCAGACCTAGAACAGAGAGACCCCAAATAGGCTAGTTTTATTTATGTAAGTTCCTTACTTCTTCTACTCGGTTCTTCCACCTATAAAATGAGGATACTATCTCTTACTTAACCTTCAACATCATTATTATAAAAGTGAGCACAAAGGCTAATTTTTAAAGTAACAATAAGTATATGAAGTTTTGGTACAGAACAAAAGACTATCTTTTGTGAGATACAAATTAATTTGATCCATGCATTGACATATGGACCACCCTACCACAATCTTTCCCTGATTTTCAAGTTACACCAATGGCAGGTAACATTTAAGAAGGCCCTTAGCCAACTCCATGCAAAATGTACTCTGGGAAGAAAATCTACATAAGTGGCTTTAAGGTGGTCTGATGACCTTGCCCATCAGTATTTCCTTAAGAGGCCCACAAGAAAGAGTGAACTGAGAAAATATCTAGTTATCAATCTTACAAAGTTGGGACACATACAAATTACTCCACACTTAGGGAGAGTGAATTCTATTTAAATGTTATAAGCCTGGGACCTGACTTCACCATAGTATAGAATACAAGCCTCTTATTCAGTCATTCACATTGAACATTTATTATGAGCCAGAAACAATACGAGGTACTGAAGAGAAAACCGCAAATGAAAAGGCAATGTCCATGCTCTGTTACAGCTTGTATCCTTCAGATGTAACATTCTGTCAGATGCAGACAGAAGCAAGGAAGAAAACCTAATAAATATTGATGATAATATCCTACTGTAATAAATATCCTGAATAAAGCAAACCATGAAAATGTAAGAGTGGTGTATGAGAAAGGACTCTATTACTTTGAATAGCATGATCACAGAAGGCTTTTTGGAAGAATTGATATTTTGCTAAGCTGGGAAGATGTGCAAAAATTGCAGAGAGAAAAAAATAGCATGTACTGAAGTAGGAAAGGTTTGGATATTGAGACCAATGCAGATCAGCGACATGATTGGTAAAAAGGCAGGTAAGGTCAGATCAAGTATAACCAGATTCATTTTTTTTTCTTTTCCCCCCATCTTTATTGAAATATAATAGACAATTAGTTGCTTATATTTACATTGTACAACTCGATGAGTTTTTTTCACTTATATTTGGCATGCAATAATATACCAGTTTCAGAGATCCACATAATTCACAGTGATCACCCCACTAAATCTAGTACTCCCCTTCCCCCTTACATATTTACTACAATATTATTCACCATCTTCCCCATGCTACACTCTATATCTCCATGTTTATTCTGCAACTATCCTTTTGTACCTCTTAATCCCTTTGCCTTTTTCCCTCCAACTCCGCTCCCATCTAGTATCTTCCTAAATATTTTCTGTATCTATGAGTTTATTTCCGCTTTTGTTGTTGTTGTCGTTGTTGATTTTGTTCTTTAGATTCCACATGTACATGATATCATGTAATTTTCATCTTTCTCCTTTTGTAGTTATCAGTCCTGCTCCAAACACCAGCAGAACTAATAGTGCAGGGTCTGAAGCCAAAATGTTAAGGTCTACATTTTGAATCTATTACATACTGGCTGTGCAATCTTGGCTTAATACAAGACCTCGCTTCCTTAAGTACAAAACAGACATAATAATAGCCTTTACTTCATATGATTGTAATGAGACTAAATGAATTTATGCAAATGAAGGAATTAAAATGGCTACCAGCCATAGTAAATACTCAATAAATGTTGATACTATCAGTTCATTATTGTTGTTGGTGTTATTTCCCTCCTGCTCATGGATTCATCTCTCTTCTCCTTCTCCATAAGATCGGTAGGAAAGAAAAAAGTAGAGTAGGACAAAAAAAAAAAAAAAGGATGAAAAAGGAATCTTCAGGGAGAGGTAAGAGAAGGCATGGTATTGACCATCTCACACTCTGGCTCAATCATTATCATAATCATTCTGTGAAACAGATAAGCATCATCTGCATTTCAAAGATCAGAAGATTGAAAGTCAAAAATTACGTTACTGCCTCAGGTCTAAAAAAAGTCCAGTGGTAAAGCTAATATGTAAATCACAGGTGGTGAAGAAGGAAAGAGGAAGGAAGGAAAGAAGGAAGGAAAGAGGGAGGGAGGTAGGAGGGAGAGAAGAAAGGAAAGAAGGAAACAACAAGGGAGGGAGGATTAAGTGACTCAAGTGCTTTGGAGAGAGGAGAACTGTAGAACTTTCTGAGCAATAAGGAAAGAGTAGAAATTTATACAGAAGACTGACAAGGGGAGCATTTTGACAGATTTAAAGAACACACAGAATTATCAACTGAGTAAAGCCTATTTTCTCCCCTCTTTTAGTTTCTAAAGTACCTCATTCACTCTGGCAGCTGGCTTTTATTTTCTGATTTAAGAGCAAGCTAGCTTCTGAAATGAAAGAAAATGTCCAAGTATATAAAATACATTACTAATTTTAAAATATTGTGACGGATCATTGCATTTTCCCCGCTACAATGCAAGACCTAGCTTGTCTAGAATACATTCTTATGCAATTTGAGTTAATTTCCTAGTAATTATTGTCTTTAGAGTTCCTTAAACGCATAATAATTTAACCTAAAATGCCTTTGAATATCTACAGAAAATTTAGAGAAAAAGAAATAGAAACTTTCAAAATGCAGAAGGATAACTATTCCAAAATGCTTTTTTATTCTCTTTCAGTTTAATAAATGCTCAAGATGTTATTATTAATTCATTTTCAGAATCTTCTAAGATAGAAATGTAGACTCTTACAGACAAGAGAAGGACTATCTAAGGGTTACTTTTTAATTATGCTAAAGCATGCAGCACTCTGAAAACTTTATGAGAAATGAAGTATCACAATCTTCCCATTTAGTAGGTTCTGAAAATGATACAGAGATTTAATAACTTTTCCAGAGATCCAAAGCAAACCAGAGCCTTTCATTTACTATAAATAGTACTATCTTTGGAACCCACCATAAAACCACACCATTAGTTAAAATCTGATACGTAATCACAATCTTGAAATTAGATGAAAATTAAATTCATGCTTCAATTTAGACAAGAAAATTTAACCAATGACATACTTACTTTTGTCTTAATTCGAAAACGGTTTTTGAAATAAGGTTTTTAAAAAATGTCTCTGTTAATTTCATACCATTTTCTCATCCAAGTAATAGAAGTAGTGCCCTTGATGACGGAAACTTTGAGAAATCAATGAAAGATGGGTATCACATAGGATTGACTGAAAGAGAAAATCATAGTGCAGGGGCAAATTTTTACAAAAGGAGAGAGATCTGCTTATAAGTATTTAAACTTCGAAGGCGGCAGGTATGGGGTGCAGTAGGAAATTTTGGCGCCATCATTAGGAGGGACTCACATCAAACTCATTTCATTGATTCCCTTCTTGGTCAGGAAAAAGATGAGAGATAAGGAGGTGATACCGAGTGAATTTCATTTTATCTGAATTGTTTGACTTCTTTACAATGATAATACTATTATTAATCATGCACTTATGCAATTGAAAATAATTTGAGAAATGGAAAAAATGAATATGTATAAAATACACTTTGCATTATAGAAATAAAAATTTTCCAAATTCAAGACTAAGTGAATATATAAAAAATATACCTCTGGGAATATTTGTGTTTAGATTTAATCCTATCATGTATTCCAAGGCAGATATTCTTAGTTCCTAAATTATGCCTACATTATCACTTGGGCACAGAGGAAAGGTATCATTTTCCCCATCATATCACATTGAAGCTATAAGCCACTAAATTATTCCCCAACACATGTATAGGAGGCAATCTGACTCAACCAAAACAAACATTTCCTGCTTCAACTATTTTTCTATTATGCAATGTTATTTTTTAAAAGGCAAGAAGAGAAAAAAAAATATTTAGTTATGCCAAACATTTCCATAAAACTTTCTTTGATGCAAACTTACAAAAGACCTATTTGAACAGTTATCGATGTCACCAGAATTTCATTTGGAAGATGCAGTTAACTTCAAATTTCATAAAAGTTAGTGATTCATACAAAAGGTCAAATATGTTATTTACATGTTAGAAGCCTAAATAATGGAACTTTATGTAAGTCTATAGGAAACGGGCAACACAGTTTCTGCTGTTGTTGTTGTTGTTGTTGTTGTTGTCATTTTTAAATAGAGAGGAGCTGGTTAGAAAGAATGGTTGGCAAAGCAACCATTCATTAAAAATGAATAGGTTTGCTGGTAAATGATGTGTCCAAGATATATAACATTTTGGAGACAACATGTCACCCCTTGAACCAAGATTATGTATTGATCTCTAAATCAATTTAGTTGTTTCTGTTTCTAGTCAAAATAAAGTAATAGGGATAAGATTCACTCTCCTACCTGAAACAACAATAGCCAAGATATAAGCAACAACTGTTTTCAAGACATAGAACATCAGATAATGAAGGCCAGTGAGATAAGTCCTATGTATAACCTGACTTATTGTCTAGCGAGAGTTGGCAGTCCATGGTGCGGGGAGAAGGAACCCGGACAGATCCCAGGGATTCCCTGAGTTGAGGAGATAGAGCTGAGAATTCAGGCAGACTAAGGCAAAAATACTGGAAAAGAGAGAGCTGCAGAGAGAAAGAACTCTGAAGATCTGTACAAGGTCACTACTGAGTATTCATCTGAGGAATGATGTGATTGTGAATGTAAAGAAACTACCCAAGATTGGGATAAGCACAGCCCATGAGGACTAGAGGTAATGATGGCCAACTCACACAGAGCTGGAATAGTACCTGTTCCCATTAGCTAAACTGGAAATGGTGATTCAATGAGTAGTGGGTAGAGTAAAGAAAAAAAGGTTTTGTCTCAGTAATGGGAAATAATTAGCAGTAAGCTCGGCAATGCTGTGGTCCAAAAAAATGTTAGAAATAAGATCCAGAAGGACTAAACAGCTTCTGAGTAATTTAATTGTGTACAGAATAAAGCCAAAAATACTGAAATAGAAAATATACAGCACACAATGAAGTAAAATTCACAATGTCTGGTACCAATTCAAGTAAGTAGTAGCATATAATACAGAGGGAAAAGTCAATCAATTGAAACTGGCTCAGAACTGATATAAATGTTAGGATTAGCGTATAAGAGCATTAAAATAGTTTTCACAACTATATTACATATTTACTGAGACATAAAGGTTATAAAAAGACTTAATCAAACTTTTAGAAGTCAAAATTACAATATGTGAAATGAAAAATCTTCCTACAAATGACACTGCAAGCCCAGATGGCTTTACTGGTCAATTCTACCAAATACTCAAGGAAAAAGTAATGCCTATTACTTATAAACTCATACAGAAAATTGAAAGAAAATTGAATGTTCAAACTCATTTTATGAGGCCAGCTATACCCCAACACCAAAATCAGAAAAATTCATGAGCAAAGAAAACCACATCACTATCCTTCATCAATATAGATACAAATTTGGAAACAAAATTTTAGCAAACTGAATCCAATTATATATGGATAATTGCATGACCAAGTGAGGATTTAACTGAGAATGTAAGGGTAGTTTTATCTTTTGAAAATTAATTAATGTAATTCCTCATACCAAACAAAAAAGAAAAACCATACATTCCTGACAAAAACTCTCAGCAAAGTAGGAACTTTCTCAAGTATATAAAGGGCATCTATGAAAAGCCTACATCTAATGTCATATTTAGTAATAAACTAAATGCTTTGCCTTTAACATAAGAACAAGACAAATGTATTCAGTCTTACCACTACTATTCAATACTGCCCTAGAAGTTCTAACCAGTGCAACAAGGCAAAGCAACTAGATGAGAAAGGAAAATGGCATGATATCTTTGTAGAAAATCCAGTGGAATCTATAAAAAACTATTATAACAAATAAATGAGTTTAACAAAATTATCAGATTCATTATCAATATAAAAATCAATTTTATTTCTATGTACTGGGAACAAATAACTAGAAATTAAAAAAAAACAATAGCATAAAAACAGAATATTTAGAGGTTAATCTGAAAAAAAAAAGATGTGAAAGACTTGACTACAAAACATTGCTGAAAACTTAAGGAACTAAATAAATGAAGAAATATATTATGCTCATGGGTCAGATAACTCAGTATTTTTTAAACTGTAAATATTCTCCAAATTCATCTATATATTCAACAGTCCCAAACAAAATCCCAAATTCTTTGCAGAAATTGACAAAATGAATCTAAAACTTCAAACGCTGACTGAATGACCCAGAAGATTGCCTGGCCAAACCACTCAGTCTCTTAAAAATTTGGTAAGAAATGGAATAAATCACTACTTATCTCATGTTTCATTGTTCAAAGCAAGACATATGTCCCTGACTTACAAGTATGGGGCAGGAAGGATAATCCTTTAGAAGAGAGGGCCACTATAAGGAAAAATAGATTGGAAGGGGCAGCAAATATTTTGACAATAACAAATTATCCAATCTACCATAGCACTAGAGTCCTCTCTTGCCTGGTTCAAGAAATTATATATAGCATTCTACTTAGATTCTTTCTTTCTTGCCTTCAGGGATTACTGAACATGATGAATATGATCAGCTAAAACCTCTTTCAAAATAGCACTTCCAAAAAGTGAGAGTTTTTAGAACTATCCTAGTACTATTGGCTGCATCATGTCTGTACTCTGGCTGACCTTAGGGCATTAGGACCCTGCCAAGCCCCGTGCTGTTTCCATGGCTTATACCCACTTGATTTCTGGTGGCAGTTACGATTTTCATCACCTGCTTGGCCCAAACCAGAACTTGCTACAACATAAACACTTTGAAAACTCTACTAAATCAAAGATACCTTTCAAACTCTCAGAATTTAGTGGAAGAAGGAGAAAGAAAGAAAAGGTGTGTAGCCAAGTTATATTTTTTACAAAATGAGCAGTTACATAAAGATATGAAGATGTTTTCATTTCTTATGACTGTTTATCTCTCCAGGTCATTAAGCTGAAATATTTTAGTTATATAATTCTCACCTTCAATGAGAAAAACAATATTCAGCTCCCAGAAAAGCTTTTTCTGAAGCTCCCTTTGTACTTTGTTCATTCCACAGCTAAAGTTGTATCTTGTGTTCTACTACACTACAGACAAGACTTGTATACATACATTTACTTAGAGGTTACAGGTCTAAGCTCACCCTTAGCCCCCCTGTTCCCTCTCCATAATAGACTGTGGTATCCTCTCTTGGGACCAGGATCCATGCCTCACTGCACTGGGTTCCCAGCTCTGAGCAGAGCTGCACATACTTTTAAGGTATTCGATCAATATATGAGGCTAAATTATTTAATGTTATAAACAGTGCTTATTGGTATCACATAAAATGAGGTATTTTGTTTAGGAAAATTTTTCCTAATCTCCATTTGATTTCTTAACATGCCACCGTTGAGATTAAACAGGACTATGCTTTGCCATGTTATATTTTTCATAATATAAGCTATCAATTAAATGTTGATCTCTATGACAACACTGTCCAGGACAGGGTCATTAAATCTGGGAAATTTACATCAAATTCTCTATTTGGAGTTTTACTTTGTTAATAGCCAAAATATAGTTACCAAATGCAGTTCAATAAATTTTGATACTGTGTTATCATGAGAAGAGAGAAATATTCTAAAAAATGCCCATTTGTCTTTTACAGAGCAATTAAGTTTACAAAGATTTGGGTGAGTCTACAAATGCTAATCCATTCCTAAAGTGAATTAAAGCTTCCTTAGAGAAGTTTCAAATAGTCAAAAAAGTAAAGTAACTTATTCTAGCATTTTCAAGTCATTTCAAGCATGAACCTTTGAGTTGAGAGGCAGCCCTGGTTGTATTCAGATATCTGATGCTTCCATATTATTTATTTTTCTTGGTTGGGTTCCCTAGCATCACAGACAGAGATGGAGATTCTCGACCCTATGATTTATTGAGGAGGACTGTCAGGAGAAACCTGTAAGGGAGTGAGTGAAGCAGGATAGGGTAGAGGAAGAGGCTAGGCAAAGATATGGAATCTTAATTAAGATCAGCTTAATCCTTGGTGAGGTCTGGAACAGAAGTCCCTCCTATAAGCAAGAAAGTTGTACATTTACACCCTCATGTAAGTCAGTTATTGCCTGCGGTGCCACCCCTGGGTAAGATGTAACATAACCTACCAGTCATCTCAAGGGTGAATCATTAGCAGCCAACATACATAGCAGCTGAGGACTGAGTGCACAGCCTAGTGAAAGGGATATGGGTGCGGCACCAATGCACCTACTCCTTAACACCCCGCCCTCTGCTCATTACAGTTTAAAACAGTAAGGAATTGTAAACTGTTTACAATAGTAAGGAACTATCCACCATCTAACTCTCTAATAAGCATCTACATTGAAATATAATGTAACTACTAAAAATAAGGCTTTAAATTGTTTGGTTATAGAAAAATATCAAGCATATGAAAGTATATAGAAAAAATGCATAAAGATCTCATAAATACTTATTCCTCAATTTGAACAAATATTAACTAAGTGTTAGCTAGTGTCATTTACTAGTGTCACTCTCCCTCCTTAATTATTTTGAAGTAAATCTCAAACATATCGACTTTATTAAAAGATTTTTTAAAAATTTATGATAAAAGGTTAAAATTTTCATGTTATAATAAGTGAAAACTCAAATTATAAAAGTCTACATAAAATATTTTCCCAATTACTTTTAACGTATATAGATATCTGCAGAGGAAAAATATTGGTGAGATTATTTGAGAATCGTGTTTAAATTTGTCTTTTTCAAATTTTCTATAATGAATATATATTTCATATTGAACCCTCAAAAGTTCTTATAAAAATAAATATGTATATAAATTATACAGTAATAAAACTGATAAAAATAAATGGTTATTTTTAAAATAAAATACCTTCTTCAGGCCAACCTCTGAAGTGAGTTCTGTTATGAATAATTTCATTGAAGCACCTCTGCTATCCAAACAGAACTTGGAGTTCTAAACAGAACTTGGAGTTCTAAAAAGAACTACAGAAATTTGCAATAATTCAATCTGTTTGAAGAGCTTAAGAACAGATTAGACCTAGAAGTTCCACATGTCTCCTCATCCCCTGCCCACATGATACAAACCAATTGAGAAAGACATGGTGCTTTTCCTGATGTATCCCAGTCATGCCAGGGGAAGTAGAGGACAGCCAATCCCATGTTACAAAACAATTTTTGCAAAACCTTCTAAACCCGGGTGGTCACCACAGATGATTATTGCAAGGCAAGTGCTAATCTCCCAGTCAGGGCCCAGCACAAGACTATCTGGAGTCATATCTATGTCCTCTGGGAATACTGATACAGGGGTAGCTAGGAAACCTCCACTCTGTACTTCCGGAAATCTAACCACATATGGCCAAACCAGTACCCAAAGTGGGGGAAAATGCGCATGACCTATTTTGCAGACTCTAAGATTTATTCACAAACATCTCTAACATGTCTTGCAAAAGTATTTTTACGTAAATATGAAAAAAAAAATGAACAAAGAAAGAATAACCTGAGAATGGCATGGGCTCCATCTTCTGATTCTATCATATTACTAGATAAGACTTTGAACTTTCTCTCTCTGATATGCACACACACATACACTCACATACACCAAGCATGCACACACTTGCATACAGTCATGAAAAAGGAAGAAATACTAAGAATAATTTGTGAAGATAAAGCAGTTGAAACATTCACATTTCTTTCAAGATGTCACTTGCATCTGGTCTTGATCATGTCAGAAGTACAAAAATGCTTAGAAGGCACCTTGATAGAGAATGTTAATGAACAGAGTATCTCTCTTCTATACTTGCAAGAGTGTCAGCAACTCTTAAGAAGATTGTGGAATAAAGCAATTGAGAAAAAAATGAAAAACGCATAATACATGGTGATATTTTACCTTTCTGAGTCTCAAAATTTTTTTTTTCCAACTTGAAAGTCCAGAATGGGAATGTAACTGTGGTATTTGACAAATTTATACACATGAATACCTCTGAATGGGTTAGAATCACATATATCTGAGATACTCAATAGATTGGAGTTTGCCTTTTCTTTGGTTTTGTCTGCCCATTTGAATAGGTTAAAATTCTTTTTGATTAGTGGACCAAGACAGTTTAATTAACTTAGCATGTTTCATCATGTGGTAGATAAATAATACAGTTAAAATTCCAATGCACAGATTTTTGTCACCACTACGCATTGAGTTTCATTCATTTATCCATTAGATATTGAGCCCTTATTAAATGCCAAGCATTGGTTTAGGTTCTGGAGATATCACAGGAAACAAAATAAAGATCCTTTTAAGGATGCTTTTATAGAGGATACGTTACAGTGTTTTGTTCAAAATAGGTTAGAATATGTTTAATTTCATAATAAGATTTCTTTCTTCCTACAAAACCATTTAGAAACTCTAAATAATGGGTATATATACACAATTAAGTTGCTTTTCTTTTATTCATTCCTATGAAGAAGTCCCACTTTTATCATTCATCAAGAAGGGTCCTTCTAAACATGCTGCTTTGATAAACTTCAGGGCTAAAAAGCCTGTAATTCCTTTAGTATTTCAGATAGGTCTTTGATAGGACTGTAATAAACAGAATCTGATTGCCTTTCAAGCACTCATGGCCCTGGGTTTTATAAGCCAATTAGATGTGATCCCAATCTGTTACCACCTGCTTGGAAGAGAATTGTACAGCTATCAAGACTATATTAGTTTATGCTGTTAAAGTGAATAATAAATTAGTTTACTTGCTTACTACAAAGTAACTGATGGAGCGGTAGGTGATATAAAAGGTTTGGGTAATACGAAGAAGCCAGTTAGAGAAAATAGATTTGTTATAGAAATTTGCTATAATTCAAGCTTGAACAGTCAAGGTCTTAACTGTATTTGGCACCTGTTCCACAGTGAGTCGGTTTATACTGACACTCCTTAAATCAAGTTATATGTTCTCATTTAAAAAGCCAGCTGCATTTCAAAATAGTACAATGTCATTTATTTCCAAATGTCCACTTATAACAGCCACTTTTAAGAAATAAATACTAGTACACGGAAACTTCTTATAAAATTACACAGCTAATTGCATTTCCAGTGGAAAGAATGACCGTTTGGGTTTTACCCATATAAACAGCCCACTTCGGTGCTTCCTATCTAGTTTTTAATCTCAAAACGACACAGTGAGCCCCTGCCAGTTACAAAACCATTATTATTCAACATAAAATAAAGCAACCATACACCATACAAGTCACCTAAAGTTAAAGACAGGAGAGGTATAAAAGTGTTAAGTTAGGCACTTAATTGGGAATTCAAGAGTGCTCTAAATTAAGTTGTTAATGAAAGAATTGAAATATCAACAACAAAAATCAAAACAAAAATCCCCCCATTATAGATGACTAATTTGATAAAAGATTAAAGTGTGAGAAAAGTGGACTAATTTTCAATGAGTTAAAATGCAATACCATGAGGGAAAATCACCTCTAGTAGAACCCTTTGCTGAGTTAAAAGTATCCTGCAAGTTTACAACAATAGGTGATAAATTCAAGCCTGTGAAAACTCTGAGACGTTTAAGGTGTGGTTAGGGAATGGGGTAGGATATAAAGCAAGTGCCAGAGACAATGGCATTCCTACTGGCCTAGAAATGTTTTAGGTACTTCGTTTTTAGTACAAAATGCTCCAGAAATTTTTATGCTTACACTGAAACTAATTTTTCTAACTCCATCCAGTTTATTTTTCCACTTGACACTTACAATATAAACATTGAGCATGTTGACATTTGCATTCAATTCAGTAAAGTTTAATTTCTATATTTTCTTCCCTCATGACAATGTAAGATTATTGAGACTATAACAACAACAACAAAAAACTCCTAAAATAGCTGCTTTAACAAAATTTCCGTTTCTTAACACAATATTAAAACATTATTTTATGTCATTTAAAATTTTTTTCCATCATAAATTCAAATAGAAATAAATTTGTAACAAATTAACATAGGACTAATTATCTAGCCAATCCTATATTATATACATTTACAAAAAAACTTTTAAACAAACTTTTCTAAGACTAATTTTAAAAGTATTTCCAAATGATTGCACATATTCTAAGGTTTATGACATAGAAGCAATATTTTGTATTGTTATAAAACTTTTCAATTCTTGCTCTTGATGTGTTTAGCCAGAAAAAAAGTATTGCTAAAGTCGTGAAGTCAAACCAAGATTTCCCAAGGCTGAATTTATTTACTATCCCCGTGTGGGTTAGAGACAGTCACAAATTCCTTAATACACTTTCCTGAAGAAGAGGGGTTTATCTCCTCCTCTAGATTCTGGGCAGGCTTTGTGAGAGCTTTGACCAATAGAATACAGCAGAAGTCATGAGCCCAAGGCCTAGCGGATTGACAGCTTCCTCTTCCACTATCCCAGAATACCCTGATCCATAGGAGGTCCCGACTGCCCCAAGATTGCCATGTGGGAGACTCCAGGAGAGGTCTGAGACAACAGAGAAACAGAGAAATGCTTGACCACCCCCACGCCTTCCCAGTCCCTGGCACAGTAAGGAACAGACATTGTAGAACTAAGACAAGCTTTCACCGTGCTGAAGTCCATGGCCACGATGAACAGTAATAAAAAGGTTGTTTTAAGTCTTTAAGTGTCAGAGTAGTCATGTATACCAGACAGGCGAATCCTTCCATCTTGGTTTCACTTTTTCCCTCAGATATGCACTCCTTGTATCTCACTGTATCCTTCCAAGATCTAAGGAGGATTTAAATAACACCTTTGTAGGTTCTAAATTTAGGAATAGAATCCAGACATCTACATCTTTAATACTTTCTATATGTGCATACTAACTCTGAAGAATTGCTGGTATTAAATTAAACAAGGAGACCATTAGACTGAGGTGGCTGTAATGCCTTAGGTGCTTACCATAAACATACTGAAAAACTAAGGCCTGTAATGCCGCAAGGTGAAGAAATCAAAACCTAAGGACAACGAATCACAAATAGTCAGCCAGGTTTTCCCAAATAAATTAATCACTTTACATAACAGACAAATAAGTTCCTTGCTTTGCTGTCTCATCTTTACAAAAGTGTTTCTTCTAGCTCCTGTCAGTGGAGTACTCCTAATCACCTCCAGATTGGTGCTACTTTCTTCTAACAGATTTTAGCTCAAGTAAACTCTTAAAACTTAATATGACTCAGTCTGTCTTTTAACATTGGTATAGCAGAATGAGGCTCTGCCACTAACCAGCTGTGCTCGTTCAGGCCCGGGTTCACTAGAGGAGGCCCACAGGCTCTGACCTTCTGTGCCCCACTCTGGCTAACACGGTTTCTCAGAACTTGTCTTGAAAGTGTCTGGAACAATAAATTTTGTTTATGCCCGTAATGGACTACCATGTGACTAATGAATCAGGAAACACAGGAGCAAAAGGATTTAAAAAAAAATTAAATACTTTATTGAGATGCTTTTGTTGTTGTTGTTGTTTTCCAATTCTAATAAAAAACCCAATAAGGAGAAAAGAGATTTATGGAGGATTGAATGAAGGATATGCAATTATCTACTCCTTTAATCTAGGTTCTGTTTAGATGAATCCTAATAGTAAGATCCAGATGTGGACCATTTAAGTTTGTCTCCTATATAAAGTTTTATTTGACAATTGTACATTTTACTTTTTTCTTTTAACAAAAAAAAATACTTTAACAGCTGGAAGGCTTGTGTTTCCAAGTTTGCTATAAGAGTATATGGAGTCTTGCTCATTGCATCAGTATCTACTGAATGGGGTTATGTAATACAGGTCTGATTTAATTAAATGCTGGCTTTTAGAAGCTTTCTTCCCTGTGAATCACTGGTGAGCATCCTCCTCTTTAATCCCTCTTACTTCATTCTTACCTCCAGAAAGCTTAGGGCTACATGACAGAATAATACGAACATTTATTCACTTAAAACTATTTATAGAGAGCCTTCTTTTACTGGGTACCATTATTAAAACTGGGGGATGCAACAGTGAGCAAGCTCAACAAGACCCTTTGCTTTCCTGGAGTTAGTATTTGAATTGGGGAAGAGGGATACAAAACATTAACACCTAAGTGAACAAGAAACTACTTATTTTGATAAATGCTTAGTAGAATATAAAACAAAGGGAGGTGGCAAAGGTGACTGGAAAGCTAATTTAGACAAGGTGGTCAGTGAGAGCATCCCTGAGAAAGTGACATCCCAAAAGAGACACAAATGACAAGAAAAGAAAAAGCTATCAAAATATTTGGGAAAGTGGTCCAAGACTGGGGAAGAGCATGAGCAAAGGCCGTTAAGATATAAGCCAGCTTGGCTGTTAGGTCTGTGCATTTGCGTCTTGTTTTCCCTGCTCTTGGTTTCTTAATTTATTTCCATTGTTTTGGTTCCAAGTCTTATTTTACCATTATTTTATTATATATGTTTTGTTTCAATTGTCTTGGATCCTTTATGGAATAAAGCAAGACGGTCAAAAGAATAAAAAGGTTTTAATAAGATACTATACTTTGTAGTGCTATAGAATTCTGCAACATTGTTTACTTAGGTCATTTTAAATTACATATGTGGCTAGCATTATATTTCTATCGAACAGTATTGTTCTAACCTGAACTCAAATCAGTGCCCCAAAGTGGCTTATATTTTTATGGTATTAACACAATACGTTTAACTAGAATAACCCCAAAGAAGAACTATTTGTTCAAGTACTTATGATTTGAGTCAGAGAAGGGCTAATCAGGTGAGTCACTTGGCTGATATTAAGGAGGATGTTCTTGAACAATAAATCACTCTAAAAAAAAATGTGTTCCATACTTTGACTTTTGAGGACCAACTTTATATCACTAATAATAAAACAATGTGAAGGTGGTATGTTAGCATGTGGCACGTGATTAAAGAAACAATGAAAATATATGTGCATGTATAATACATATGTGAGTGACACATAAGGGAGTACAAAAGATGAAACAGTGGGAAAATCTAAAACAAGGATAATCGAGAACTTGTATGCGGAAGATGGAGGCTCCCTTAGTTTGGAAGCCCTGCTCTAATGCTAGGTACTTGAGACCCATTAGCCATAATACTAACTGAGGTAGAACTATTATTTTCACAGTATGGTTGAAGAGCCTAAGGCTCAAGGCTAGCTAAATACCAAGGGTCACACATTTTAGAAGAGTTAGATCAGTAAATTCAACAGAGTTTATAGAGGGTCTTCTGTGAATAAGAATATTATTTGTTAGAAGGACAAACTAGAAGACTCAGGTTTGGTCTCAAGGAGCTTACAATAGAATGGGGAGAGAATAAATATGTTTTTATTTATTGAATTTAGTGTTAACTAGATAGAAAAAAACGGGTGATGTAGAGAATTGTGCTCTCAAATAATACCGGCCTGGTTAATCAACTAAGGCTGTATTCAGCTTGTTTCATTTCTTACTGTTTCCGTAGACGAACGGAGCGATGTTAAAGGTTTCAGATAAATCGGGAGACGGTATCTCCCACATTTTTTCCCACCACCGTTTTCCCACCCCCCAAAAATTCCCTCAATTCAGCAGAGGACTTTCATTAAATGTGGTAAAAAAGAAAGCAGGACTGCTGCCCAGTTTACATCTGCCAAATATTTCTTTCCATTAATAACAGCCTCACACTCTGTGATTTTGATTATGTTTTGAGCATAAGGTTTCAAAACTCACTTTATTATATACAGCCCCACTTGGCAAGCAGTCCGCATTTATATATTTTTTTCAGTATATAAAATTGAGTCCTTTGTAATTAAATTGCTTTTTATTTATTTTTCTAAGCGAAAATGAGAACTGCAAGCATTTTCAAAAAAGGAACACATTTTCCTTAACTGAGATTGTATGGGGTTGACTGGACAGTTAAATAATTTTGAAAATATTGCTCTTATTACTTCGATAAGGGGGATATAATAGGATGTTGTACAAATATATTTTTTAAGAAATGTCCTTTTTATTCACTGCTATAGGTTAACTGGTATGCCACCTTGTGAAGATGGACGGAAGACACAAATTTCATCCTGGCCTTACAGAATCACAATTTTAAAATAATTTTCTTCAAGGACAAAATAAAGCAAGCTGTAGAAAAGCACAGATTTTATTTAAACTATGAATAAACGACATATTAAAATAATTCTTAAAGCTATGGATGTCCACGAAGATTCATATCGCTATTGTGCTTTTTTATTCTAAGCCTGAAAGTTATCCTATTTATTTTTTATTTTTTATAAGAAAGAGATATTTAAGTAGACACCACCTCTAACTTGATAAAAAACAAAGAAATCATTATTCACAAAGCGTTGACTTTCAGTTCCTTCCATTATCTGTAAATTTCAGTTCAAAGAGCCAATTCAAATTATTTATTTGTTTAGTGCCTACTACATGATGTTCAATGTGATATTTTCAAAGTGAAGGATAGAGAAGGCATACACAATCTAGTAGAGAAAAGACAACTAGTGTATAAAAACAGTTCTTTCCAAAATGACGATTAAAGACTATTGTATATGCTAGTCTATGATTAGTTTAGAGAAAATTAAAATTAAACTAAAATGAACAAATAAAATATACATCAAAGGAAAAACAAATATGAAATGTTTATTAAGCATTCAGTTTGGTAAAACCAAATACAACCGCAACTAGTAGCAACTGGGCTTCCTCATGCAGTACCTTGTAAGTACAGGACAAATAACACGTGATAACTATCTACAGAGAAAAGATAAAATGGATATTGAGTGTTACATTCTTTGAGGAAAAAAACACTTTCAAAATAAAACGTGTATCAGAAGTCATCCAAAAATTCACCATAATTAGTATTTTCATATTAGTGCCATTTAACTTGTTAGCAATTATATCAAGACACCTCAAGATACTTTGAAAGCAAGATCTGTGGACATTTTGTCTGCCGAGTGATAACATAGTACAAAAACTTATTACTGAAGGTTAATACACTACAATATAATTTTTAAAGTAACAAATGCGTAAAATGTGTCTAGCTGCAATACTAAACTTTCCGTTTCAGCTTCCCAAACAGAGATGCAGTGTTCTTACTTTTATTGAAGCCAACTTCAACACCCAGTCTTTATCTTGGTTCTCAAACTGTGCACTACTCTAGTCTTCAGCAGGTTCCCTCAATATGGGCACTGCCGGGCTCCCTGGAGTTATCTGGTCAGAATTTGGAGGATTTAATAGGAAACTCACCCTTCCATGGCAGTGCTCAGTAGATATGGAACTCTCCCTCCCCTCTTTGTGACACAGGCCACATCTAAAACCTGTAATCAGTCCATACCAAACTACCTAAAACTTGCAGTCATATCCCAGAGCACCTATTCAAGGACAAATACCCCTTTCTCACAGATCTCCTTTGGAACGACTACTCCCCACTCCCTCCAGCAGTTTCAGGACTGATCTTTTGTCTTCCCAGTGCTTCAAGTTTGTTTCCTATCGCTTTTTTCATTCCTTGACCTGCCAACTGCCAAACACATTTGTGCTAGTGTTTTCTTGTTCATTTTGTATTGATGGAGATGGGTGGGCTTAATCACATCCCTGATTTTATCCTCTGCCCAGCCTGGCTCAGGGACCTTGGCTTGGCACCCCCATTCAGGTCTCAAAACAAGCTTATAAATTCTGAAGGTAGCACTTGACCCTATTAGCCTGGAAAGCCATGTCCTAATGCTGCACCTTTGTATCACTGAACTACTTCGAACTACTACTTGGAGACCCCAGAGATGAGGAAGACTGCTGGCCTAGTCAATTCCAACTCTATTTCTTCGCTATTATCCCACTACTCAGAATACCTCTAGAAACTCATGTCTTAGATATTTCACTACCACCATCATATGCTAGGGCTCAGCTTAGAGGATGCTTGTCCCCAGAAATTTCAGAACCAAGACATGAAAGCACGGAATGTGCCTTGTGGCTACAGACTGGTGTCTGCAGGACCTGTACCATTTTTGAGCCTATTATTGTTTACTCCAGCCACGTTCAACCATAACAAAAACAGGGAGTAAAAAAATTGTGAACACATAACACTATATAGATTCTAGGGATATAAAAGTGAATCATATATAGCTATGTTTAAAGAAGTAAGATTTGTATGTTCTATAACATTTTCTATTAGTAGAAGCAGAGACAGAGCATACAATCATATTCTTCTTACAACTTTCCAGTGTCAGTTAGTAGCCATAGATTTTATAATATCAAAGCTTATATAGCAGGGAAATTACATCATGTAAGCTAGTGTTTTACAAGTTCTGTGAGTTTTAGAAATATTGTATCTTCTGAACTACAGTTTAACACTATCTTATTGTTGGGAACACACTGTATTTATCTATAATCTAAATAAAAATGTTGCATACAAATGTAAAATTTGATGGCCTATATCTATTCTATAATGATGTAATTTGTTTTCAATTGCCATTCTAACGCAGATAAAGTAAACTAAATAAACAAGCAGAGTTGGTAATAAAAAGTAAAAAGTAAAGATATTAAATATGTGAATTTTTTGTACATATCGTTCTGTGCTATTTTGAATACAGGTACTTCTTAAAAACACATTAAAATTATTACCCCCAAATAGAAAATACTTATCTAGATTGAAGTTATAAATACTGTTTCTCACATTGAAAAGTTATGACAACAAAAATTCCAAATGGCATTTATCTAAAGAATTAGTCATAACTGCCAGATTGCAAAATTGGTTCTATAAACCACACAGTGAAATTTTTACAAGTATAATAGAATGAAGTTCATGAAACATCAGTACATAACATCCAAGCAATTTTGAGCACTTTTAATTTATGGATAGAACTTGTTCCAATTAACACTTTGTAGCTTTTAGATCATTACTATCAGGAAAGCTTTTTTTCAGAATTAATATTTCATAAAAGCTTTATGCTTTACATTTTGAAGTTAGCAAAAATTACCAGGAAACACCCTTGAGGAAAAAATAATTAAAATTATAATTATTTAAAATGTTTATTTTCAGAATGAACTACCTTCCATAATAAGAATTAGAAAAACTGCCACAATTTCCCTAATATACGTAAAATTTTATGCCCCTAAATTAAAAACATAAACTATAAAATAGCGATGTATGTTTAAGAGCAAGCTTTCATATTATTTGTTCCCTGTTGTCTTTGTGTCATTTAATGTTTTTGCCTTTGTTCAAGCTTTTGTTTCTAATGGAACTTTCACATCTTATATCTACTCAAGTTCCATTGGCTCTGTGATGCCTCACCTCAAACTGACATTTCCCTCTTTTTAAATTATTATTATTATTATTAATAATATTTTGCTTAGACTATGTATGCCCCACTGTTAAGGCTTTACTTTGTTTTTTCACTACTTCATAACTTAATAATTCAGTATTTTGGAATTGTGAGTTAAACACGTGTATCTTCAACAAGTTTCAAGCAACTAATGCTTTACTTTTGTCACCGTCATCTTTAGCAAGAGGGTAGGCACAAAGTAGTTCCTCAATAAATGCTTGATCGTTTGTTCCTTTGCTTGAGTTTTAACTCAGTGTTAAAGTAGTAAGAATATTAGCACAGCTGTCTCGATGGCAAAGAAATTCCAGACTTAAGTTTTCAATTCAGTTGCTTTCCAATAAACTTTTACTTAATAGATTTCAAGCTAGAATCAAGTAATGAGACTTTCTGGGAAAAAGTTGAAGAAAATCCATGATAAAGAAGGGCTAAAAATCGATGGAACTGCTAATATAAAGCACTAGTTACATGGAATTGGATACATATTCTGTTTCTTCGCCCTGTCATTTTATACCATTCCATACACTTCAGGGTCAGTCAATGTACCAGGCTCTGGATGGGGCCATCATATCTGTCTCCTTTTGGTTCTAATATCAGGCAGAGGCCTAAACTACTAGACAGGAAAGGAGGTGCTTAATACCTTACAATTACATGGCTGTGACAACTATCCAGGTTTGTGTCACACTTAGCAGTGTTTCTTGGAATTGAACACACATTGGAATTGCTTGGGGATAGTTTTAAAATGTAGATTCCAATTCAGTAGATCTGAATGGGGCTGAAGAGTCTATATGTCTAATAAGGTTGCAGGTACTGCTGATACTGCTGGTTTAGAGGTTACTCATTACTTACTACCTATGCCCGAATATACTGATTTAGTTGATCTGGGGTGGTCCCTGAACATCTATGCTCTCGAATCTTTGATCACCAGCCTATGTAATGAGGCAAATGCCTTCTTTCTACCATTTCATGCTATCCGTCAATATATAACTCTCTTACCACCTTGAATAACACACACACACACACACACACACATGCGCGCACACACACAGCCAACTTAATTCAAGGTAAGATTAAACATTCTAAGTAAGGCCTTTCTACTCAAAGTGGTCCAAGGATCTGCTTTATTAGCCTCACCTATGAGCTTCTAAAAATTGCAAAATTTCAGTACACCCCCATCCCTAACCCACTGAATTGAAATTTATATTTTTAATAAGATTCTAAGGTGATTTGTGTGCTCATTAAAATTCCAGAGGTGTGCTCTAAGGAAGAAATTCTCTTGCATGTTTTCGAAAGATTCATATTGAAACATTTGATAAAAGAGATTGTTTTAATATAGCAGAGCACTTAAGAAAATTAATGTTAGCATCCAGCAAGAAGGAATAATATGAAGGAATGTATGACTGGATTCTTTTTGTTTTGTTTAAGCAAGGTAAAACTGAGGTTACATCAAATAGCAAAATGTTCATTCCTCAAAGTGATCAATGGTTCTGCTGTGTGAGGGCATGTGTCTTCAGATGAGCTGTGCTGGATCAGGCTGATGGCACTTGAACAATGAATAAATGATTGGTTTGTAGTTTCTTTAGGAATGAGGTACAGAATCTATTGTAATGCTTTTATTTCTTCCCTTTTATTCCTTCTACTATCATTCTATACTTTCTTCAAATCTTTTAAGCTGCCCAGCAAACACTATGCAAAAGTAATCAATCATAAGGATGGGGCCCAACATACAGCTTCAGGTTGGTGTCAGAAACAACTGTAATAGCCTAAATTCAAAGTGTGGCCATTGACCAGCATCATTTTGTATCACCTGGGAGCTTGTTAGAAATGCAGTATCTTAGGCCCCACCCCAGACCTATGAATCAGAATCTTCAGTTTAACAAGATCATCAAGAGCTTCACATGCATCTTAAAATTGGAGAAGCAGTGGCATATGACATTGTATTAGATATTGTCCCTATAGAGGTTTGGAGAAGCAGCCATGTGCATGAATGTTAAGTCACATAATTATTAATATAAGGTGCCATAGGTTGGATGAAGACTTGCTCGTAAAAAAAGATCACATATTCTTCTCCAGTTATAGCAGTATTAATTAATTCTGTTATCAGATTTTAGCTTGCACTGAATTATCCTATTGTTTTTATATACTACATACCAATATTGCTTCTGAATCCAATATTAATTATATCTTTTGAGATGCAATATACTCATCCAAATAGTCCATGTAGATAGAAATACTTCACATATGACAATTCTCTCAAAAAAAAATTAAAAATTGTGCAAGTATCTGAACTTTACTTTTGTTTTTTCAAATGAGACATGGAGTAGAAAAAAATCACATTTGAGTTTCAGCTTGGTTACCGTCTGTGTGGCTCTGAGTATACGTTAAACTCTTCCATGCCTCGGTTTTCTTGTTTGTAAATTTGGAATAGTCATGACCCACTTTGTGGTTTTGTGCATCTCTTCTGTTCTTCATTGTATCTTCAGTAGCACAGAGTAAGCCCCGCCCCAACAACTACAAAAAATTTTTTTAACAAAATGTTTTTTGAACAAATAACAAAACCTTTCTGGCACATCATAGGTACTGAGTAATATTAGTTTCTCTATCTTAATAATTTAACATTTCCAAATAGGATCTTTTGATTCCAAATATACTATCCCATTTAAAAGTCATATACTCAGTGATATACCCTTGCTAAATATTGTAAAGAATATATATGGATGCGTGTGTGTATCACACACACACATGCACGCATACAATTTTCATTTTGAACAGCTATATATTATTACTAGATATCTGGAGGGTTTTTTTTGTTTGTTTTAGCCAGTGTTTGTATTTGGTAAATTTTAGGTGAAGGTAATATTGTAACTAAGGGATACAGGGAGAGAATGGTGGTCTGGCCCTGTGGAAAAGAGTATTTTATCACCGAAATTGTTTAAGCATTATGGTAATAAAAAGTAGACCAACTTGGGTCACACTTATAATCATCGTAAAATTCTTAAAGGACGGCACACATCTGCATTGCCCAAACCTAGGATCTCCCAACCTTCATCCATCACGCAAGGCTCAGAAATGGCAAATCGCAGTCCCCAACCCAAATGCAGAGCCCAGAGACTACAAAGTGTCATCTGTCCTGGTGCCCAAGCATGAAAGAGAAGTCTCAGGTAGAGCGACTTTATGGTTCTATAAACAACTCCTCATGATGGTCCACAGTAGTGCCCTGAAGGTTTGCTCACAGCCGAAACTCCCTGACTATATTCCCTACAACTCATTCACTTTTTACTGGTCTTTACACTTGTCAGGCATGCTCCTAACCCAGGGCCTTTGCCCCTGCTGTTCTCTTCACCTGTAATCTTCTTCCCCCAAACTGCCACGTGATTTTCTTCCTCACTTCACTCAGGTCTCTGTTCAAATATCACATTCTCAGACCATGACATGTCACGACCCCAGCGCTCTCTAGCACTTCACCCAGCTTTATCTTTCTTCACGGCATTTAGTTCTACCTGGCATTAAATTATATTTGCTTATTATCTATAAGAAGAATAATTTTATTTTATTCATGGCTATATCTCCAACACCTAGTTCACTGACAGGCACATAGCAGGTGATCAATATTTGCTAAATAAATAAAAACCAACTCCAAGCCCTGTACCTCTTTACCACTTGGCAGTGGGAATGAGTTGAAGGCCATAATGATATTCCTGCCTAGGCTACAGTACATAATGAAGTGAGAGACCAATGGCAATCAAAACCATAAAAGACAATTCCTTATTTCAACAAGTTCTCTTAGAGGGATCAGTGGTGTTCTGAGCACATAATCGCTTCCTGTTTTGAAAAGTAACTTGCCACGTTTCCATTTGAGAAGAAAGTCACTAAGTCGTACAAATGATATTCAAGTTCTGTACCAGGTTTATGTTCTTCTGCTGGCACCAAGAACCAGGCTGCTGAGTGCCCAGCCTCCCCAAGAATCTGCTTTGGGAATAATGACATCATGCCTTAACTCATCTGAATCACATTTTCACCCACTGAGCAGTTCAGACAAAACCAATTACATGATGTCATTTTCTGTTTTGAAAAGGAGACAGGGTGCTCGGATGAATATTTACTTCTCATTAGTGTACTAGAAGTATGGCAAGCAGCTCCATCTTCATGCTAATGATACCTGTTGAAATGATAACTAACAAGGCCAAGCTGTCAAAATTTATTTTCTTGCTATGTGTGATGCTTAGCTACTCAGTCTGACATCACAGGGAAATTCAGGAGATATAAATATGAGCTAGTTATTTGTTTTACAGATCCTTGGCTCAATAAAACCTGCCTTCCAGGAATGTCAAAAACATTTTTGAATTAATTTTAAGAGAACTTATTAAGGAAATTACTTAAAATGCTGACATATTAATTATTAGGCTGGGATTTAAATGTATAATTAATGTGCATGTGTAATTTTGTTTCCTTTGGAGATAACTAACTCCATTTCATTACTCAGATTAATTCCACCATCATAAGCATAATAAAAGCAACTATCCGGATGTATGTGGCAGAAATAGTTGCATGTTCAGACAATCCGTTTCCTCTTTTAGGCCTATGGTTGGATTACATGTTGCAGTGGTAAGGTGTAGGCATATGACTGGCTTGTAGCAAGTGGAGTAAGAGGTAAAGTGTATGTTCACAAAAACCTTATTTTGGTGATTCTCCATGACCTTTGCTCTTTCTCCTTCTGGCTTGATGCAGCCTAGCAGGGTAAATAGGAAGTCTCCATTTGAAGATGATGGGCCTGCAACGTTGAAAGATCCTGGGTTTGTGAGTCATGGCTTGAAGGGGAGGAATCTATCATAAAGAGCACTTGTCAACAATGAAACGAGCTTCTATACAGTGTTAATCTACTGAGAATTGGGGTTTATCTTTTTTGGCATCCAGCACCAGAGATGACCATGCCCTTCCATTCCTGTCTTATTTCATGTTATTATAATTGCCCTTCCATTCCTGTCTTATTTCATGTTATTATAATTTTGACCCATCATTCTTCAGTTCTCCAAAATACATGAGTGATCACTATTAGATATCAATAATGAAGAGAATTTTTCTATTTCAGAGACAGTCATTCTATACAGTGATGGTATACCTGGGGTCAGACTAAGTTTAACCATGTCAGTTTAGCTGGTTGAGATGGCTTTAACTATTACATTAGGGGTTAGCGTATACATCATAATCTGTCTTCTACTAAACAATAAAACTCAGTAACCACTAAACCCTATCACTGGTACCATGGGTAAAATAAAAATAATGATGATAATAATAATAATAATAATAATAATAATAATAATGGTGGTAGTAGTAGTAGTAGTAGTAATAGTAGTAGTAGTTAAAATGAAACAGGTAAAATGAAATAAAATAGCAATCATGAAAAAAAAGACTATTCTTTTGAGTTATATGTACTGGTTTAATTTGGTCCAAAATAAATTCCACGAAGGTTTGCAAACAGTAATATCTTTACAATCAGGTTATCTATTTTTAATTTGCTTTGAAATAAAAGTTCAACTACTTTGACAAAAAAAAAAAAGAGCTGAATTTCTTAACCTATTGCTAGTATCTTGAGGAGAAAAATTTTTTAATGATCATTTTTGCTTTTATTATGAACATGAAATTGTTTTAAAATATTTTATATTTCCAACTTGAAGCAATGGGATCTTGCAAAGGCTACTTTTTATGGTTCTGGAGAGGGCAGTGAGAGAGCCAGGAACAACTGAACTCTAAATTCCTATTTCTAGAAATAGCTCCATTGCTTATAAATTTATGAGAAAACATCAGATTCACCAAAATACTGCAGAAATGAGAAGGTTCCCAGAATTAAATTGCTGCATTGAGGAAGTTATTGTTCTAATAGAGATAGAGAAACTTACCCAACTAGAACACAGCCCATAAATGGAGGGCTGTTCAAAGCTTGCATCTTGAAGAGTAGCATTTATTAAATTTAGAGCTCTTTGAAATATATAACAAAGCAAGCCTACAAAATCCAATTCACCTAGCAGGGAGTCCATTGTGAACTCCAGAGAAAAATAAAGATGCCAGCTATCTGTCTCAAACTATCGGTCTCAAATCTTTAGAGGTTTTTAATTTTTTCTGCTTAATTAATGTTAATTTTCATTTAGTAAAATGTCAGTCTCCTTCCAATATTAATTCTGACTTGGTAAGAGGCGATTTATCAATTGCTGATCCTCTATCCAGCCTTCATTCCTGTCCTACTGTCACAATCAGAGCTTTCTATGGCAATACTCTTTTGTTTAAGGAAATTAATGTTTTAAAGCAATGCTTCTCAAAAGAAGATAATTGAGGAAAGACAAAGGGTTCCATATTCAAGCCAGGCCCCCTCCCAAACACATTCATAGACACATTAAAGGCTCAAGGAAGCCTTTTAGTTAGGACACTGGCATTCTACTTATTGAGTCTGAGGTTCTCCAGACTTAGGAGGCAGCAGAATCTCTTTTGGTATAACACCTATAATTGTTAATGGAACAATTTAAGAAATGCTGATATTAAATATGGCATAGAAAGTATGAATTAATTGCTATATTAAAACCAGTATGTAAGTTGCATATGACATCTTTATAACTAGTGATAGAGTGCAGGCCATGCTACCGCAAAATATTACACCTTGGCATACTGAATATTTTAAACTGAGGGAGTCTGAGAAAAATGCAGAAATAGGAAGGTCACTGTGACCTTCCCCTTGCCCTTCTCCCCTGAAACAGGTCATAAAACCCTCATGTGAAATATGTGTTCTGTATACCTGAAAAAAAGGAGCATCCCTTTTCCCCGAAGACAAAGAAATGCCCAAAAGATTCCAAACGAACAGGCTGTGTAAAATTTTCCCGTTTATTACACTTACCTTGCACTCCTTGATCTATCATATTTCTCCATGACTGTCCACTATTTATCAAATTTAGCATAAAAATATTCAGGTTTAATTATTTCTTCGGGTCTTCATTTTCTTATGAAGGCTCTTGGGTCATATGAAACTTTTGTGAAATAAATCTGTATGATTTTCTCCTGTTAATCTGTCAATGTCAGTTGAATTTTCTGATCTAGCCTGGGACTCTTAGAGGGTCGAGAAAAAGTTTTTCCACCCCTACACTAGTAAATCAAATATTCACCTGTTCATAACTGGCGAAACTTAGTTATCATGTTTGCATTCTTTCTCTCCTCTCTCCTCCTTTTTTTATTGTAGTCATTTCAGTAATTACTCACTTTTAACCAATAGCAAATTGGTTAATTTTGTTAATAAAACAAAAAAGAGCAAAACAAACAAACCTGCAAAATATGTGACTCGATTTTTACAACTTAATAATAAAAAGACAAAAAAAAAACAATTAAAAAATGGTCAAAGAATCTTGATAAACATTTCTTCAAAGGAAATATACAAACGGTTGCTAAACGTATGTAAAAGATGTTCAACATCACTAGGATTAGGTAAAGGCAAATCAAATCCAGAATGATACCACTTTACACCCACTAGAAAAGCCATAAACAAAGTCAAATAGAGACCAGTGTTTGTGAGAATGTAGAGAAATTGGAATCATCACATACTGCTGGTAGGAATTTAAAATGGCTCAAGTCTTTAGGAAAACAGTCTGGAGCTTCCTTAAAGTTTAAACATAGTGTTACCATATGACCCAGGAATTCCATTCCTGGGTATATATCCAAGAGAAACGGAATGGGAGAAAGGCAATTAAGAAATGACAGCTGTAAAAATGCTTGAGATCTTAATAATTCAGTCCTCAAATTTAGGGAGTTAAAAAATCCTGAATTGGATACTTAAAAGAAACCCAGACCTGGAGACATTCTAGTGAAATTGCAAAAGACCAAAGACAACATTAAAATACTAAAAGCAGACAGAGGAAAAGATGACTTCAAAAGAATAACAAATGGCCTGACAGCTGACTTGTCAACAGCAACAGTGGGCACCAGGCTGTGGGATACTTTTGTCAATGTGCCAAGAAGGAATAAGTACCAATTTGGAACTAAAACCCAGTGAATCTAACTTTCACTATAAAATAAAAGAAAGCCATTTTTATTCAAACAAAAAATTGGGAAATGTTTAACAATAGATCCTCACCAGAGGAATTCCTATAGAATACACTCTAGGCAGAAGGAAAATAATCCCAAATGCACAGTCAAAAATGCAAGGGGAGGTCAACCAAGAAGCTAGCAAGTGAGTGAATTTAAATAAGCACCGATGATATTAAAGATATTTATTTGTGTATTTAAAAAAGACAAAATAAAATACTGGACAACAATAACTGAAGCCAAATGCTTAACATATTTTTGTCATTCAATAGAAGTATACCATTTCAATTAAATAAAAATGAAGTGTACATGTTAACATTTCTGGGGTAACTAATAGAATAGAAAAGAAAGAGTACAGTATATAATTTCAAACAAGTTCATCAGGGAAAAGAGAAAAAAATTAAACCTAGCAAAACTGAGATAAATATAGAGCAGTGAAAAATGAATAACTGTAGCTAATTGCTTCAACATAAATTTCGAATAGTGTTAGTCAAATTTCATAAGAATACATACAGTATGAATCCATTTATATTCAGTAGGATTCTTTTTTAAAGGATTCTAAAACATGTAAAGTTGAAAAATATATTTTTAGAACTCTTTAGTATGTAGTTCAAGCATAAAGAGAAAGATGAGGAAATAAGTACAAAATTCAGAACAGTAGTTACTTTGGTGGGGAGGAAAAGGAGAGGGTCAGAGAGGGATGCACAGAGGTTTTCTAAGGTAGAGCAAGTGGTGACAGTTACACACATCCTTATTTATTGCTATTCTTTGTATCTTTTATGCATATTTTAAATACAACACAATTAAACGTATGCACAGTACACACATACATACAACAAATATGCTTCTCCCTCTGTGCCAGGTCAGATAGCTCCTGGAGGTAAGCATTCATTTGTAGAGACCCTACTTTAAAAAGACAAATGAGCATGATCTAGGGGAAAAAAAGCACATCAGGATAGTGAGGTGCTCAGAAATCAGAGTACATAAGAAATCAGTGAACAAACTGGAGTTTTTCTCTAGAGAATAGAGACGTTAAAAGGGCTTCAGGATAATGCTCTTCAAATATTTGGGTGCCTTTTCATGGCGAACTAGTTAGATGGATCCAAGAGAAAAGTTACTACCAATCCATGGGAATTTAGGGAAACAGATTCAGGTTCATTAAAGGGAAGACATTTTGGCCTCTTTCTCAGGCATAGTCCAAAGATAAAATATGGCAACTCAGAAGTCTTAGCACAAGGACACATTTAGGTTTCTTATGAAGATTCTAGTGTTAGAGAACTTTTGAAACAGGTATAATCCTCAGATATTATATATAACTTCCATCTGGGTCACTTTATACTTCATGGTCTCTTGCTTTAGGGAAACTGAGTTTTCAGAGGCCCTCCAGAACTATGTTCTGGTCATGTTTTACATCAACATGGTCATTATGTACACCATATTTCTACATTAGCTTCCAATTCTCTGGTTTCTTTTTCAATTGTAAAACTAATAATTATGAGTGTTTGGCTCAAAAAACAGGAAACCCGACTAACGGTGCATATAGGGTTTTCTTACATAACAAGATGTCTGCAAGAATGGTGGGCTGCCATAGCTGTTAGGGTTCTGTGCTCTTTATGTCTTTGTGCTCTGATGCTTTTAGCCTCTGGATTTTGTCTCTATGTTCACAAGATGGTTGCTATACTTCCAATTCTTATTTGTTCAAGGTTGGAACAACACAGAAAGGTGTTCTCACAAGTCTCTGCCTTTTTATTCATGAAAAAAGGTTTTCTCTAGTAGTTGTCTGCTTACTGGTCACCTGGAATTCACCTGGCCTATATCATGCCTTAGAGGTAATTAGGAAAATCAAGTGTTTTGCATTTAAGCCACACTGTGGAGGGAGGTGGGGGAGAGTCAGTCTAAACCCTGATCTATTTGCCTACCGTAGAAACTCAGAACTAACACAGCATTGATTCAGTCTCAAGAGATTGTTAACATATCATGTTGGCTTTTGCATTTATCCAGATTGGTTGATTTACTTTAAAATGTAATCTAGAGTAGAGAGAAAATGTCTATAAAAGATATTGATAAATGCAAATAAAAAGTTGAATTCGCTGTAATATGAAGTTTTAAACAAAACATTTAAATTATTCAGTAAGGTCTATGCAGCATGTTTAAGAATATATCAAAGTAAATAAACAGCTGCATTATAAGCTAGAAACACTTTTACTAAGAAACAAAATCAATCTGTCCTCTTTCAAAAATGCCTTGCTTTGTCTTAATCAATCATTCTTAAATCATTCTGGTGAAGCTCTCACTTCAACCCATTTAAAATCATAATTGTACAAAGGTCATTGGATGGCTGCTCCAATGCCATTACCAGTAACAAGAAGACAATCAATATTTTCGGAACTCAATGCAAAAGCAGATAATAAAAGAGCTTAAAAGTTTATTCAGTTCCAGAGACAACTCAGTGAGTTTATACATAGTATAAAGTGTTTAGAATAATGCTTTGCACTCTTGCTAAATATTAGCTGTTGTGATTTTTATGTTCATAAAGCAGAAAATACTTACTTATGATATATATACACACATATAGATAGATATGCATATATCTATTTATTTATATAAAAAAAGGCTAACCCAAAGCAAATATGCTAAAAAAAAATGCTCTTTATTTGTTTTATCACTGTAAACAAGAGTGAGATTAGGTACTTCGTAGTTGGGAAGTTGGAATGGGGTATTTTTAAGATAAGATGGATTCATACAATTCCAATCACACTTAACAAAACATTTATGACACAGTTTTATGAGAGAATTAAATCAAACACAAAATCCCAGACCAAAAATATTATGTTTATTATGTTAATAAAAATATTATTTTATTACATAAAATAAAATGTAATGCAATGAAATAAAAGAAACTTGCTAAAACTTTCCTCCTTGACCATCAGAACTATTTTTTCCATATGTGGAAAGATGCAAAACTGCACAGGGTTTTGTGTTATTACTTAGCCTCCCAATTGAAAATGCAATTATGTCCACATAAGGCATATTTCTGGATTGTTTTCCCCCAAATACAAATCTTTCGGGGAGAGAAAGAACACATGCTAATATCATAACAAAATCTAACATTTGATTTTCTAGCATTTCAAGGCAAATACCACTTGAAAAAGTGATTTGGCAAATATTTCATGTGAACAACTTAGCAAACCTGTGCGGTAGGTATTATCATAATCATGAGTGCAATTTTAAGATGAGGAAATTGATGCTTAGAGGGATTAAGTGACTTGTCAGAAATTATCCTGTAATTGGTGGAGGCAGAACTACTTACCTACCATGTCTTGTAGCTTTAAAGTCAAATCTTTTTATTATATGACAGTTCTATGAATCTGCTCCCAAACCGTAGATTAGATCTCTTAATAGAAATGTCATTTACTATGCACATATAATGTTCTTGGCTCTGTGCAAGATTCTAGAAGTTCAGATATAAGTAAGAAAAAGTCCTCGACCTTGAGATCACCCTTCTTGAGACTGAGGAAAGCCAACGAACTAGAAAAACATATTAAGTTCTCAGGCATAGTTAAATGTGGTAGGCAGCTATTTAAATTTAAGTTAATTAAAATTCAGTAAAGTTCAATTTCAATTCCTTATTTACACTAGCCACATTTCAAGTGCTCAGTACCTATATGTGGCAAGCGGCCACAGCTTTGGAAAAGGCAGATATGGAACTTTTCATCATCAAAGAAAGCACTGCTCTAGGGCCTTGCTATTCAAAGTATGTTTTGAGCACTTGAAAGCTAGTTAGAAATGAAGAATCCCGGGCCCCAACCTAGACCTATTAAGTCAACAAGATCCCCTACTGCATCACCCATATGCACATTAAAATTTTAAATGGGCTCCTTTAGGGAAAAGCTCCAAGAGCTTTCCCTAAATGCCCACAATCAAGTATAATATGTGGGCTGGTGGTTGGGGGAGGTCAACAGTGAGGAACATTTAGCAGAATATGGAGAAATTTACATTCAGAATAAACACTAAAAGATCAATGATAAAATTAATGGTTATCAAATATGTATGACCTATATGCCACAGAGACATTGCATATGTTAAAATAAATACTTTGGACAGAGAATTCTGAACAGTGATTAGTGCTGATAATGCATTCACCTTCTGTCTTGATAAATGTTTAGGAAGAGGGAATGTTTCCAGTGAAACTTGAACAGAAAGAAACATCAGAGGGTACAACTCTGACTGGGGTACACTTAAGGCAGATACACTGAATGTTAGCAAGCACATGGTCATGTATCCAAAAATGATATTCTAAGCCATGACTTCCCAGATCTTAGGTGAATGCCAGGAAAACAGTCCTAGAGTCTCTTTTGATTGATACTAAATGATGTCAATATGTAACTTGGTCAAGAAGTCTAGAAAAATGTTACGAATTACTAAAAAAGGATTAAAAAAAGTAACAGAACACAGAACTCACCCTGTTAATATCTCCAACACTGTCTTATTCTAGTCTTGATTGTAATAGAATCATTTCTACCCATCTTCAATTAATTAACAAAAAACAGCAAGTTCTCAGATCTGCATAAATAAGTCTTCTAACCACAGAGACAAATTGGTTCAGGAAGACAAAACATTAGTTCACAATTTCTGAGCTAAATATTGCCACTGAAATTGGCATAATATGAGTACATATTCAGCTGTAATATATTGACATTCATCATTTTTTAAAAAGATATTACACAGTAACTTGATTATGGCTCTTTCACTATTTCTGAGAAATCGTATTGGTTAACATATCATCATTCATCACCCCCAGGTAATTTCTAGAAACTCTGATGGTTGTGCCATGTAAAGTGGTAATTTGTGAAATGACCTTGTATACAGCGGGAAAATAAAAAATGTTGTGGCCTTCATGACTCATCATGGCATGCAACGGTTTCAATGATCTGAGGTCATTTGAGGTTCCTGGAACAATCCCATTAGATAATTTACATGGTCATATTTTCAATGAGCATCATAATAGCCAATTAAAAAATGTTAGTTCAAACATCACATGACTCTTTTATATTAAGTATATTTAATTATTCTCTATTAATATTTGAAACTCTATACTATGTGAGGGCATTAATTAGTACTCTTAAACCAAGTTCATACATAAAACTCAAATGACTATTTCTGGTAACAATAAAAGGCAGTAGCAACACTTGCAGACTAGAGTCTCAAGGATAAAGTTATAAAAGGCCCAACCATAAAGGAATTAAGCATTCAGCATCAATGATCTATTATTTAATGACTCTCTAGGAACTTTATTAATCCCTGTCCAAAGGATACAGTTGAAAGAAAAGGAATGATCATGCAGATGCACATTTAGACCTAATACAATTACTATGCAAATGCCTAAAGACAGAATTAACTTGCTTAGCCAAAACTTTCCCTGAGAGATGAAATAGATTTCAGTGATTTACTACATAAGCGTTTTTGGTTTACATTGTAGCCCATGGTTTTTCAATAAAGATGGATATGAATAAATACCATTATCACCTCCTCCCCTACAAACCAATCACATTCTTCAAAAATTTTGCTAGAACCCCGCTTTTAAATTGTCCAGTGGCATCAATGTAGCTTTTATGTAAAAGCATGACAAGAAATTCACATTGCATTTTCCACTGACTTTTAATTCTATTGAGACAGAATGAACATTTTATAGAGCAGACACCATGTTATTAGAATATTTGGTAGAGTGTCAAGCTGTGTATAAGCGTTATTTCCTTCATCTGCATGATCTTCTCCCTAGAATGGCTGGCATCTTATTATTACTGCAAGTGGGAAAAGTTAGCTTTAAAGGTCAACTTTCTTACCTGAAAAGAACGAGCTTACATAAGAGTCTAAAATTACAACGTGAAATGTTTTTTGCCCCAGGCATGTAATGTAAATAAGGTAAGCAGGCCAAATTGGATATGCAGCAGGAATGGACTATGGCAAATGAGAGAACATATGAGAGAACAAGTTTCTGTTTTATCTAAGGATGTTGGTATAGCATAGTGTTTAGGGTAAAGGCTTGGGAAATTTCTTGGGGCAAGGAAATTTGCTTTCTCTCGAAATCAGTATATCTAAACCTGTGTGGAAGCTCCCTTTTCCATACATTAAGAAAAAGACATATAATTTCTTCAGAGATAAAGAAGCTGGGACATTAGAATTTATCATTAAGGTAGGTGTAAGAGGAGGGAAGGAACACTTAATAAGTTGAACTGCTTATTTACTCATTCAACAAATATTGATTGGCCATGAGAGACTGAATATACAAATGGACAATGGCCAGACCATCTATGATAACAGAACTCTGACCACAACCTCTGTGATCACCAGCCAGAAGCCAAACCACAATCTCTCCAGCAGCCAGACCAGGAAGCAAAACCATAACTTCTGCAGCAATTGGCCTAAAACAGTCATGGTTTGGTCAATGATTTCTATATTCCCTAATTTGCCTCCCAACCCCCTTCAACTCAGGACCAACAAGAGAAAGTCAGATATGCTTTCCCAAGCAACCATGTCAGATGTCCATTTCTAATTAGCCCAACTCCAGCTTCCCCATGCCAACACCCACCAGTCACAGCACGCCTGAGATTTCCCTTTGCCTTACTGTAAAGGTTTCCTACTCCTCGGCCTGCCTTTGAGTTTCTGCCAAATGCAAATGATGGTGGCTGACTCCCTTGCAAGCTCTAAATAAATAGCCTCTGTTTTTTCTCATTTGTACGGTCTTCATTTATTTCCACAAGCAGCACATATTAACCACAAAGTGATCAAGCAGCACATACTTACCACATAAAGTGATCAAGCAAAGGCATGAAGAGTTATGCATAGGTTGGCATGCCAAGGGTTGTGCCAGTAGCTGAATATGCTGGAGAGTAGGGTGTAGAGGGGTGTGCGTGTGTGTGTGTGTGTGTGTACTTGATGCTTTTGAACAAAGAGGTCAGGAAGATCATAAAGGACATTAAATGAGAAATTTGCAAATCTATAAGTTTATTCTCTAGTTACAGACAATAGTGGGAAAATTTAAATAGGAAACTAATAGGTTTAACTTGGATTTTGAAATGCTACTCTAGCAACAGGATGGAAGATGAAAGGATAGTAGGCAATCTGTGAGGTGAGTCTACTTAGGAAATCATCCCTGTAGTCCAGATGAAAGATGCTGAAGACCTAAACACTGGCAGTGGAACAGAAAAGAGGACATAAGAGAGATGACATTTATGTTAAGGACACACAACTGTCACAATGTGAAGAGACGACAAGAGAAGAAGTGAGAATTACTCCAGGTTTCTGGGTGGCATGTTCATGGAGAACAGGTGAGGTAGAAAATCACAACAGTTAACAACAGCTGGTAAGCAGTGGGGTGGGACGCAAGGTCAAGATGACACCTGGAAAGCTCTTGTTATTCCCATTGAACATGCCATGTCCCTAGGCAGACAAAGACATTAAATAATAGTAGACAGTGCTCCTCACTTGAACTGTCCCTGTGCTTGAATCTCTTAGTACATTTTCAAAGAAGCATGACCACATTAGGAGGCCATTTTGCAGGTGGAGATTATGTGCACAAAGAGCAATAGGTTAAAAAATCTAACTACTTCTACAGAGGGCAGGGAGGATAATTTTGGATAAAAAGCACCTTAGGCGAAGAAGGTAAAGGGATTTTTTCCCTTATATACATGTTACATCTTTTCTTTTATATTAAAATGTATTTCCTTTTCCTTATGTAACTTGTATGCTCATTAAAACCAGCAAGTACACCCCTTAAAAGGTAAACCTACTCCTTGATTGCAACTATTAAGGATGGGGTAGGGGCAGGTAAAATATCAACTGTGTAATTTGTGGGGAAAAAAATGCCACTGAACAAACTAACAATTGTTTCACTTCTCAGAGAGAATCAAAATTATCACCCCAAACCTTCTGCTCACAATTCACAGCAAAGATAGGAATCTCCTTAACACTATTGAATAGAAGCACATCAACCACTTTTTCTCATGCATATATCATTTCACCTATAAAAAACTTTTTAAAGGGCAGATCATTCCACAAGGTACTATATAAAGACAAATCCTAAAAGGATTTTGTTTTAGAGTTTTGTTTTGTACCTCACATGCCAAAAGAGAACAGTAGTATGGTGAGACGTAGAGGAAACCTTTATTACTTAAAAAATAAGTCATAACATGCTAAGTTTTATGAGATAAATTCATAATATGTTCTTCCTGGCTACTTTTAAACCAATTCTTTGATTCTTTCTGCATCAATCTTGTAAGCAAGATCAAAGCCACTGATTAAACCATGCCACATATTCCTATAATTTACTGTGTGGTTTTGATTTTCATGTAAAAAGCTTTGATTTTGCTGTACACATCATTCTGATTACTGTCCCTGCTTGATTATGGTTCTTACACACAGATGGGTATTAATAGTCCACACAAAAACGAGAGCCTACGATGGAAGCAAGGAATCTGCATAAGTGTCCATTTGTATGATAGTTGCGAGTGGTTGCAAAAGGACAAAGTTGGGCTGCAGTTACTTCCCTTGTCACTTTTCCCCAACCACATACCCACTCACAGAACCACAGAACTAAGAATTACAGGTCTTAGACAATTTGAACAAAAGTGAAGTAAGAAGTAGATACAGTGGGCTTAAAAACAGAATAATAATACTTGTAATAATAATTAGTAAGTGGTAGAAAAGATACTAGTCTTTGTATATGCCTTACCTCATTGATTATATGGTCAATGATCTAGTTATTTCCACAAAGCCGTTTAGAAGGCATGCTAATAGAATTCTTGATTTCTGTTCCAAGGCTTCATTTATTCATTCACATATTGGACAAATTACTGATCACCTGTTAGGTGCCGAACAGTGTTATGGGCACAATGAACTGAAAAGCAGTGAACAAGACAGATAAAAATACATACTTTCATGAAGTATACATTCTAGAAGAAAATTGGTAAGTAAAATATATAATATGTTAGAAGAGGATAAATGCTATTGAGAAAAGTAAATCATGAAACGGAAATGGAGAGAGTGTAATTTTAAGTAGGCCGATCAGTGAAGGCCTGGATGCAAAAGTGACAACTGAGTCAAGGCATGAGCCATGCTGGAGTTTGAAGAATTGTGTTACAGACGTGAGAACAGCAATCTCCACACAATCACGATCACTCACTCAGTTGCTGAGACCAGTAACCAGTGAGTCATCCTGATTTGTTTCTTCCCACTGCACATCCAATCCATCCCCAAATTCTGTCAGCTTTATTTTGTAAATTTGTCCCAACCACTTTATACTATCTCTACTCTAGGCTCACAATCCAGTCCACCTAATTGCTCTCCCCAAGGCCAAGCCTTCTTCTGACCCGAGTCAATTCTCCCAGCCAGATTGATCTTTTAAAAACATATGTCATATCTTTTCACTTTTTGAAGCATTTCTTCCAATGATATCCATCATCTTTGGCATAAAATCCTGTCTTCTCGTCATGGCAAAGGTGTCCCGGATCCTGACTACTTCTCTACCTAATTTCCCAGCACTGTCTCCCATCACTTACTCTGCGGCATAACAAGGTCATTTCTGCCTCAGAGGCTGCATTAGTCTGCTCAGACTGCCATAACAAAATACCACAGGCTGGGTGCCTTAAACAACATAATCTTATTTCCTCACAATTCTGCAGGCTGGAAGTCCAAAATCAAGGACCATCAGGGTTGGTTTCTGGTGACACCTCTCTTCCTGGCTTGTAGATGGTGCCTTTTCACTGTATCCTCACGTGGCCTTTCCTTTGTGCGTGTGCAGAGAGGGAAACAGAGATCTCTGGTGTCTCTTCTTATAAGGACATCTGACCATCAGATTAGAGTCCCAATCTTATGACATCATTTAATATTAATTACCTCTGTAAAGGCCCTGTCTCCAAATACAGTTGCATTGGAGGGTAAGGCTTCAACAATTGCATTGGGAGTGGTCGTGGCACAATTCAGCCCATAACAGAGGCTTTGTAATTGCTGTTCTCTTGTCCGAAAATGCTCTTCTTCCAGATTTTTGCATGGTTTTGCTCCTTCATTTCATGTGAGTTTGAGGCCTTTGCTGACCACCCTTTGCAATACTGCTAGCTTCACTCTGTTTCTCTCTCTCTCTCCCTCTACCTTTTGCTATCTTCTTTCAGCTTCCAATCCCCTTTCTGTTTCCTGTCTGAATCCCAGGAGGGACTCGGGGGACTCTGTTCTCTACTGTATCCCCAGATCCTAGGATAGAAACCTTTACATAACAAATGTTCAATCTATATTTGTTGAGTGAAAATTCTCAGAGCTATTCTACCAAGGAGGTACAATTAGCCACATCATACAGGTGAGAAAACTGAGGCTCAGAAAAGTTAAATTATTTGCCTTGGCTCACTCAGTCAGAACCAGGATTTAAATCCATGTCTGTTTACCTCCAAAGTGAACACGTGTCATACATTATCACCTCTGTTCTTCACAATAGCCCCGTAACATGGCTACAGGAGCTATTGTAACTGCTCAGCTTCTGTGAGAACCCACAGAGCACTGGAATATTGGGACTCAAGAGCAGGAGTCTTCCTGCCCAAGCATTGGAGCTGAAGGGGAGTTACAGAGAAAAGCACCCTTGCTATCCTAAAAATAGAGTAACTATTCCATGTTGGGTTGCCATACTCACAAAGGGGTAGATGAGGAGAATAAACCAGGATGTAATGTTAAGCAGGGTTCAAGGTGAGCAGATTTGTACCTAGGTTAGAAATGAACAGAGAAAAATTCTCATAACTGGAATTCTGGTGTATTCAAGGACATTTAATGAGGCAAGTGGAATCAGCACTGTTGGCCACAGATCATCATTATGCCAACAAACTTTCCATCTCAGACATTCTACTCACAGGCTCTCCCTAAGTCTTACAGTCACTTCACTCATGCTGTACCTACCAAGATGCTTTCCTCCAGTGCATTCATCTGGTAAAGTCCTATTGCTCCTTCAAAATTCAAATCAAATATTTTTTTCTCTGGCTTTTCTTGACCCAGTTCTCCTTGGAAAGAAAAAAACTGCTTCTTTTTCAAGTTTCACTGAGCAATATTAATCAAACTTCCCATATAGAAGCTAGCTCTACTCTAATACACAAACCATTATTTGTTTCAGCTCACTCTCTTTTTTATGATATTCTTCAAAGACACTACCTATATGTGATTCATCTTACATCTCTAGCACATCAGCACTTTGAAGGAACACAATAAATGTTTGGAAATTGAACTTCCATTTCAATTCAAAGTCCTGAATCTTGCCCAAGACAATTAACTAATGGCAGAGTTAGAATGTGAATCTAATTCTCCTTCCTAATCTCAATGTCTTTCCAGTAGACTACACTGCATCTCTTTAAGTAACTTTAGCATATGTTCTCACATAGCTAACAAACTCCCCGAGTGCCCTGCTCACCTTTCTCCTGGGTTTAGCAAAAAGAAAAAATTAAGACAGAAAAGAAAAGAAGTAATCTCTCTCTACCAGAAAGTATTTATTGCCAATAGAGGCATCAGAACAGAAAGTTGGAAATTAAAATAGAATGTCATTTTTCAAATTGAGAACCATCTGAAGTACAATTGTTTAATGAATATTACCATTTAAAAATACTCACAATGGAAATTGTTTCAAATTTTCTTAGTAGATCTCTTATTATACTTAGTAGCAATTTTAAAAATAGGACAGAATTCTAGGACTGGGTTCCAGGGAAATTTGCAGTGGTAATCAAAACTAAAATAATTCCCTCAAACACCTATGTTACAGATTTTTAGATAAGAGAAGGAAATAAGGAAGAAAGTAAAGAAAAAGGAAGGAAGGGAAGGAAGGGAAGGGAAGGGAAGGGAAGGAAGGGGCTGAAGGAAGGGAAGGGAAGGAAGGGAAGGAGCATGAAGGAAAGAGAAGCAAATAAAAAGGAGGGAGTGTTAAGGGAGGAGGTGGAAGAGGGGAGAAAGAAAGAGAAAAAAATTGCTTATAGAAAGTAATTTTAAAATGCTGTTTTAAAGAAAGCAAGCTGACGGGGTTCACACAATAAGTTAGAAATAAATAAGTCCATTTAAAATTTCTATACGAATACAAATTTTCAAATTTTTCCTTTGAACCAATTCTTTTATTTCTTATCGCAAGGATAGAGTGAATTTTTAATAGAAAAATAACTGAGACATGGACATAAATAGGTATAGCTGAATATAGAACTGATGAATGAATGTCATGCATCGATTGGTATTCAAAATGTGTTTCAAAAATGAAAAAATGTGTTATCACTGATGAAAAATAAGCATACAGTTTCTATAGTATCGTAAAGATTTAGCATTCATCTGACTGCTGGTATGGTTCTTCAGCATGGCAGCAGTGAGAATCTGATCTTGTCATTTGCTGCCTATCTCCCACTGGCACTGTATAAAAATTGTCTAAATGTTTTCATCAAGTATAAGCCGACTCTTTACAACTTAGCAGCAAAGTGGTGAGGTCTAGTGTAGAGACATCTATTAGTTGGTATTTGTTCTAACTCTACAATCCTGTCACAAAATTTTTGTTAACTGTTCAAGGCAGCATTAATTCCAGGAACTAGGTCTTATTTTTAGCCTAATTTTATTTTTTTGGTCATATGTCATAAATGGAGGATAGTAGAATGGCTCGAATAAAATTCTCCAGAAAGGTTGATGGTTGGGACAAAGTATGGAATCTCTGATAGATGTCCCACTAAAAACGGGGTCCTTAAGAAGGAATCTTGTTTTCTCGAAGGCTAAGGAAATGGCATATACTCAAGGATTCCACTTGAGGGATGAAGCAAAGTCACCAGATATTTCAGGAGCAGACATGGAAGAAGGCAGAGATAAGAAGAAAACAGTAGTACATTGGAAGAATTCTGACAAGAGTTATTGATAAAGGATAAAAAAATGAGGTTGTCAATACTTTGCATCAAGTGAGGGCTCAGTCATGCCGGGGACACTCTGCAAGTCTATCACTCTAGAATCGCACTGTTCTCACATGTAAACTCCACCTAAAAATGATCCCAACTAATAGATGCTTCTACCAGTCTATTAATTTCAGAAATTGAGAAGAAATGGAAAGAAAAATGTAGTGATGACTTTTTCACTACATTTAATAAAACTCTTCCCCAAAATCGATGTAGCTGTTTTAATCCATTTGAGCTAAATATTAGGTTTGAAGTAGATAGAAAGAGATTTGGCGTGAAATTTTTCAAAATGAATGAGAAGACAATCATTTTATCTATAATCTCTGACTCATCTAAGACCACAAAGGAAATTAATAGCAGACACTTCTGGGAGTGGGCTGGGAGGAAGCCTAGGAAAAATGATCTTGAAATATTCATGCTAAAGCATTAGGCATTTTGAAAACTTCAAAGGAGTCTTGCTAAATCTTGATAGAGATTCTCTTTTTTAAATAATTGAATTCCAAAGAGCAAACTTCAATATATTATCATTAACTTCCATTATATATTTAGAGATTTGATGCCACAGAAATAGTCCCCACTAAAATTAGGTTTTCAAATAGATAATCTCATAGAGCGATGGACATTTTAGTCCATTAGCAGGATTATGCCTATATTTATATAGTAGTTACATTTGTAGGGAGTGTCTTAGTTTGGCCTCCTCTCAAAACAGCACCTTAGATGAAGAGTGAGTACTGGAAAGTTTATTTGGGAGGCGATCCCAGACGCAGAAAAGAGAAATGTGGACAATGAGATACGGAAGAAAAAGTTATTGATAAAGGATACGGGAATAAGGTTGTCATTGTTTTGCATTGAGGGCTCAGGCATGCTGGGGGCACTCTGTAGAACCGTGGTTCAGAACTGCTCTCTTGGGGGACAGAGACGTTGTGTTTACTGAGAAACCACCCCCCTATCATCCCATTGGTTGAGGGCTGTCCCTCAAGGATGTTAATTTCCTTATGTTCTGTTGCACCTGCCACTGAGAGATCTTCCAATTTCTCTCCAACATACACCTGAAGTGAGGTGCTGGCAATATACAAGGGACTGCCTAAGATAGTTGCTCTGAAATCCAGTAGGCCAAGGAGATGCCCTGTGTGGTGAATCACTAGTGTCTGATGTAGAGAAGCAGGATGATAGAGTAGCGAAAACGATGTTTAGTTAGTGTCAGCTTCATTACTTCAGATTATCTACAATCCTCGGTTTCCTCATCCATAAAATGGTGATAACAATGGAATCTTTAATGCATACATAATGCCTGATAGAGGACCTGGTATGTAATAAGCATTCGATAAAAATAAATTGTTTTCAGTTTCCTAAATAAATACATCTAAATATATTTTTTATCACCAGAAATGCTCACCAAACCAAAGAAATATTCAATTTCAGCCTTTTCACAGAATTTGTACTGAAGAATATTCCATTCCCCTCTTCACTGTAGCTGGCATTTGAAATAGCCAATTGATGAGTTAGCAACTCTCACCTTCACTGGTAGTTGCTGTGCTCATGAAATCATAAAACCTCAGGACTGGAAGGGACTTCCAGGTTCATCCCATTCGACAGCCTGTGCCATGCCTTTCAGCAGACGAAATTTTGTCTCTTACCTAGAAGCTACTTGTTGACCGTGAGGCTGATTTGTGCTAGATCCATTTCTCTACTTTGATGTCATTACCACTCCCCAAAACAGCTAAAATCCAGACAGGGAAAAAAAGCGCAGTTCGAAAAGCTAAAACATCCCTCCAAAAAGAAGCGGTCAGTAGAAAGAATGCTTATTTTTCAAAAATGAATTATCCTGAGATATTACATTGACATTTTCTCCAGATTCGCTCAGAAATGGTAGGCATTGCTATTTCCATCCCACTATGAGTCCTGATGTTGAAACAAGTTTTTATAAGACAGTGTTTGCACAGTCTTGGGCACACTATTTGTCTTCAGTGGTGCCATAACACAGCAATGACTCTGCTGCCTTAGGCTTCTTCCACTGTCTTCTAAACATGATGCATCTACAGATTTACTCAGTGGTATATCAGCCACGTTTCCACACCAAAAACATGGCATGTGCTGAGTATCTTTGAAAAGCTATAATTATCAACTACTAGTGGGACAAACAGAAATAGGAACAGACTAATGTGCTCGCAAGGTTTTCAGAGCTTGCTCTGTTAGGGTAAAAATACCTGGTGGGGCCAAGAAGGAAACAAAACACTGACACTGACTCTGTGGAGTTTCTTCCCCTGATCAATACATTTTTCATTTTGGTCAAAAAAAAAAAAAACAAAAAAAGGAATACCTTGAAGAAGTCTGCAAGGCAACACAAAAGCCACTGTGTGCCACTCAAAGAGTCTCTGGCAGGCAAAACCATCTGAACAGGAAAATACAGGTGGGACTGTCAACACCAGATTGGGACAACATGTCTCAGGGCTACTGCCAAAATGCTGATTTGAAAGAGAGCAACATGGATATAAACAAAGGCTGCAGCCATTTTCCTGATATTCTGTCCAACACACACAGAGTCCAAAATCGTAGAGTCGCAAAAGGAAATTAAAGGTCATTTTTTTCACCTTTTTCTTCTGTCTTGCCCTCCTGTACTCTAGCCGTCATTGCAGGAATTCTTGCTAAAATCATATTCCACATAATGATTATCCAGGTTTTGTTGACAAATGATTCAAAAAGACATTGCTCATCAGCCTGTTTCCTTGTTGGATAGATTAAGAGACTAAAAAAAGTATCTCTGATGTTGGGCCAAATTGTATTTCCCTGTAATTTCCCCTGAGTGTCTCCTTCTGACTCCCTAGGGCAATTCTCCTTCTTACTGGGCAGTCTTTCACATTTCTAAAGAAGTATACCCTACTCCTCAGCACATCTTCTGTTCCACAAACTAAATTGTCCCTAGCTTCCTGGACTGTTACTCATGCAATGTGGTTTCCAGACAACTCACACCCTAGTAATTATTAGCAGTATTCTAGGTATTGTGTGTAGAGTATTTGGAATGTAGTGGGTACCTGTTTATGTATATTCTCTTAGTGGTAACTCCCAAAGTCAGGATCCCTACCTCAGAGATGAGGAACACAAGGTATGCAGCTGGTAAGTGAAAGAGCTGATAGTAAAACTCGGGCCTCTGAAATCTAGCACTCAAAGCTCTGTGCTTAGAACCCTTTGCCAAACAGTTCTCCTGGTTGTTTACTTGTTCATGGCAGTGCCCCAAACCAGAAGCACATCTCCAGATATGGTCTGACTAGCACAGAGAATAGTTGATCATTGATTTCTTTTAATGATGCCTAGAATGTAATCAATATTTCAAAACAACCAAATCATAATGTTACCTCACACTGAATTTATGATGAAAATAAATCACTCAGTGTATGCCATTTATCTTAATACAATGCTTCTTTATATTAATTATATAACAGTTCTATGGTAAGGTGTCTTTTTTGTTGTCGCTCAGTTAATCCTCCTGGATTGATATTTAAAGTGGCTTAAGGAAATATTCCAGTACAAAGAGTTTCATAGTTGAACAAGCCAGGCTCGATGGTTATCCACCCTAAAGACAATTTGAAGAATATTCTTTCTTCTCCCCCACCCCCATCTCCCCATAGGAATTCTTATGTCCGTTGAAAGCATGAATAATTTAGAAATATCTTGTGTTGTGATCAGTCATTGCTCATGTTTCATATTTGCCTGGCTCATTATTAAGCAAAACAATGTTTCATTCAGTCCCCAGTATTCATGCAAAACCATCTGTATTTAGATAAATATCGAGTCCTTCAACAAACCTCCAGAATAAGTAATATTTATTATTTCCTATTGACATGAGTTAGAATTACAATGATAAAATTATTTATTTTGTGATCAGATTTCTTACAACTAGCCTATTTCAAGGTGTCAAAATTCTTGGCTGGAAAAATGCATTCAAAGCAATTCTCTATTGTAACAAATCACTCTACCTTTCAAAAATCCCCATCACATTCAGGAAGACTTTGGCTGATGGTCTTTGTTATTAGGCTCCTCTATAAGTATACTATCATGTCCTATAAGTTGGAAGATTGATACTTTCACATAGGATTCAACTATAACTATGCAATTCTTGATTTATTTTTTATTAAAGAGAATCACATGGGTAAATTCTCACTCAAATTCTGTAAAGCTAACCATAGATGTTTAATGCCAATGAAGAAATGATTATAGTGCTTTAACTGGAATGTTACCAATTAGAAACAATGATTTAACTTTAATTGTATACAAGAATAATAGTTGGAACATTGTCAAGAAATGTAGCTATTTATTTGCAGGGATGTAACTGGATTTCTTGTGATGATACTCTTTGAAAAAGATTATTGCATGAGAGCAGTAAAGTCTCTTGAATTTGTTTTGTCTCAAGTCCCTCTACTGTAAAATAGCGAGGCTGGGTTAATTTCTTAGCTGCGTTATAGCTGTAACATACAAACTTTCCAGATATTCACGGAAACATGAGTAAGCCCTGAAGAGAGAAGTATTTTACCAGTTAAAAGGTGTGTGATGGAGTAACATGTAGCAATTGATTCCTGCAGAAAGTCCACGAACTGTAGGGAATCACGGCGGACCCCTTTGGCTGAGTTTCCTTTCTACTTTTAATGTTCCAGCTATAACTGTTAAGTTTTCTTAGACAATAAAAATGTGACTTTAAAGAGTCCAAAGGTCTTTGAGAAATGAAAACGAAACACTAAAAAGAATATATCCTCATTTCCCATCTCCTGTATCGATATTAGCTATGGGCTTCATAAACGTTTAAATCTTTTTTTGTCATCAGAATATTGGCAATCTTAAAATGATTTTTCAATCTTATGAAGTATGTTTTCTAGCCACTGAAAGATTACTGGCTTTCAAGCTACAAGGTATTTCTTTCTAAACACAGCTAGTTTAAATCATACCATTTCATGGTGACCTTGGTGTGATCAGCTTACATTTCAAATGCTCTCATAAAAAAAGCTCTGAATGTAAGAAGTTCTATTATTTAGGATTCTTGTCATTCCTTTAATTCAGCATTCTTCGGAACTAACAATCTTTAAATGAGTCACTGCTGTACACTTAACAAGGTAATATATATGTACGCACATGTAAATCTGCAAATTTCTAAAATATTGTAAATTAAAATAAAATAGAAAGTGGGGGTCATAATAGTTTCAAAAGGTGGCAGGAAATGATTTAGTCAAAAAAGGTTTTTAAATTTAAAAATTAAGAACTTTGGTACATGGTCAGAGGAGTTTTTTATGCCTGCAAAAAAGGCCAATAATCTAGGGAGGAAAAAGGGAAAAAACCTAACCAGTCAAAAAGAGAAAAAAAAACATTAAATCAAAAGTAAGGCAGAAAATACCATAGAAGAAACATAATATCAGAAAAGATCCAATTTTTATTTATAGATCTGCTATCTACATATCATCCAAATATCCAAGTATCATCTATCTAAATATCTAAATGTCACAAATCTAAATATCCAAATGCCACATGACTTTAAAGAGTTTTAAATGCCCATTTGGGATGTGGTCTGAAGTGTACGAGCCATGTAAGTCTTTTAAAAAATTGATGGAAATTCTAGGTCCTCTGGTTACATGTCTGAATATTTCTGTAGCTTAGTTTTCCTTATGAAATAGTAACAGTTAATGCTCTTTGTATATATGGATTTTAGGGAAAAAATATAAGCTGTCATCTTTGGAAGGCTTTAAAAGAAGAGGCTTGTATTTCAGGTGTTGTTTGAAAAAGGCCAATAAAAGAATTCTCAGTCATAAAACTTCATTAGATTCCTCAAAGGTTGAGGTCTTTACTACAACTACTTCAGCCACTGACCCTGAACCCTGGGATGGAAAAGGTAGAGGGAATCAGCAGTTTGCTCTCTGTTGACTTAAATTTTTTGGTCACTCTTGCCAAAATATTTACTGAATGTCCACTCTATAAAAGCACTGGGGATACAAAGGTAGATTAAGGGAATTTTACAGTGTAGAAGGCTCTCAAGAGATGCTTAAAAATAACTGCAGAAAAGATGGTTTTCTGAGAGCATGTTCCTGACCCTCTTTTTTTCCAATTCACTTTCTGGAGTAAAGCCAGCAACAAAACAGCAAATAGTCAGTGCCCAGAGGGCATAGCAAGGCCAGCTGGGCTCCAAATCCCCAAGGAAGAACATCGC